>NC_081407.1:340727453-340929953 GCF_030272615.1 Cryptomeria japonica
AAATTTTTTGGCATGACAACACAAGAGTTTTGCCCAACCAAAGAGATGTTGTTAGAAGGTGAATCGGGTCTAAAAATCGTGAGCCACATGCCAAACAATATTTGGATATGACTCAAACTAAATTTTATGAAAGATTCCTTCAAAATTTTCCTCAAATAAGAATTTCTTAAAGATTTTTTGAAATGACAAAACCTTTTTATATTAAGATTAATCATGTACACACCACATGTTGTTGTAGGATGCATATTGAATTTTCCATGCAATATGATATTTTTTTCATATTTGTTCTACTTTTCACACTAATGATGTTTTGTAGGAATGCAATATACAAGCACCTCCTAAGTTGGTAAGAGAATTTGTTTCAAGTGTGCTATGTAATAGACATGATGGTTGCATTTATTATAAGATGCCTTGTTTGGAAGGTTTTTGTGCTATATGTGGTGGTTTGCAACGTTTACCAAGATGCGTACATTTGGAGAGCACACATGAAATTGGTAGGAAACTAGTTTCTTTTGGAAAATACAAGATAGTCACATATGGAGTTAAAGATGGAAAAGATTTGAAGAGATGTGAGCTAGTGAAAAATGATATATGTGTAGCTGAATTTATGAAAATATTTCAAGAGAAACTAGTTTATGAGTAGATAATGCATACACATAGATCTTGATGGTTAGATGAGAAATTCAAGTTATGTAAGGACACATCTCCTCTTGGCACTATTGTCTCTATCGTTGATTTTTCTAAAAACTATACACTACAACCTCAAAATGAAGTGCAATCTATATATTATCATTCTATACAAGTTTCTATTTTTGTACACATAGCATTCATGCATGCAGATGATAGCATAGAGGAGGATAGAAAGGTTGTAAGAGAGTATCACTTCTACATAAGTGATGATCACACTCATTCATCAGAGTTTGTACAAGAATGATTTAAATTTTTCTATGATAGTTTAAGGGAAAGGAACATACGATACAACCGACACTTAATATGGTCAGATAATTGCACCGCACAATTCAAGAATGCAAGGATGTTTTATTGGTTGACAATGATGCATATGACAAGTGGTGTACAATATTTTTGGAATTTCACTAAAGCTGGACATGGTAAGAGAGAGCACGATGGTGCAGGAGCATGTGTAAAAAGAGCCCTAGCTAGAGAAGAATTGAAGTACGAAGGTGGTGCTGAGTTGATAGATGCAGAAACAAATGTGCGATGGTGTAAGTCTACGATGGGTCCAGGTAATCCAGGTACATCAATGCTTCATAGATATTTTTGGTTGATCACTGAATCTAACATTAAAAACTATCTAGATTGTTGTACAATTGCAAGATCGAGTCACATGCACTCATTTATGAGTTCAAATGCATGTTCACTAGTAATTTGTACGAGACAGATGGTATGTTTTTTCTCTTCATGCATGTATTATTTGTGGGAAGAATGTGAATCATAAGAGTGGGTTGACAAATGGTCTTGTAGATCGTTGGTCCCCATTGACTCATATCAAATTCCCAAAGCACTACAATTGAGCCAGATGGAGACATCAGTGGATTTTGACCATGTATCCGACCTAGTGGATTCAAGTGATTTTTTGAGTTAAATCTTTTTGGAAGTATTCTTTTTGGTTCATTTTGTTGTACATCATACTTTATTTTTGGTATTAATTAACACTTAAAAAATGCAGGTCATGTGTATGCAGTTGTTGCAGAAGAGAACAATGAAGAAGGAACAAATTACTATTTGTGTTGTTGTGTTGAGCTTAAAAGAAAATTGACAACCACAATCATTGACGGAGAGGGTATTGAGTACCCAATAGGGTTTGTTGTCATGACAAGAACATGGCTTGAGAGATACCCTATCAAGAATTCTGATGTTTGGTTGTTTGAGGACTTTGAAACACATAGACATATTCCTCATTTCTCTAACCTTGTTGTTGCAACAAATATTCATTTGATTAAGTGGGAGCTATGAGCAATGGTCCAAATTTATGTATAGTTTGTGTATCTATGCTTCCATAAGTCTTGACAGTAGATATGAATTGGCGGTCACTGGGTTGCCATTTCACCCCTAAGTATCATGGTAGACATAATAACAAGATTTTATGGAAAGTTCGTGAATCTGACCATGAGGCAATACTTGACACAATACGGGTTAGAGCCAATCCTGAAGGCTCACTTGATTGATTCTATGGTTCAGAGTAGAATAATTTTGAGAATTTTGTATAAATCATCGATGAATTGTTCTATATTCATTTTTTGTATATATAAATGCCCATGAGCTGATTTTTACATGTTTAGGGGCATAATTTTGTATATTTAAATGACAATGAGCTGATTTGTACATATGTACATGCTAAATTTGTATATTAAAATGGTGATGAGCTGAATCACACATATTGTAATGCCAAATTTTTTATAAAAGCCCATGAGATGATTTGTATATTAAAATGGCGATGAGCTAAATTGCACACATTGTAATGCCAAATTTTGTATAAAAGCCCATGAGATGATTTGTAAGACATTTTCTTGTATAATCAAATAGCCAAGAGCTGATTTGACCATATTTAGAGGCAAATTTTTGAATAATATGTGACAATGTTTTGTGACTATTTTGTGTGTCAATGATTTGTGACTATGTTTTGAGTATATGTGATGTGCCCCTAGTCAATCATGGGCATTATTGATTCTTGTATAATAATGGAGAATTATTTGAGTCATTATCGGGTCATAGGGGTCATAGATTGAGACTAGATACAATTTGAGCAAAAATTGTCATTGTTGTCAAAAAAATTGTCAAAAATGTTGTCAAGCAACTTCTACATTGCGTAGGTAGGGTATGACTCTCGACGTTCCAACGCTTTGGGATGTACGATAGGGGAATGCCTAGCATAAACCTACCCACCCAGACTCTCTCTTGATGTTGGTTTGTGCACATGACGAACCGAATCAATTCTAGCCAATCTTGCAACTTTGCATTGCATGCAACTGACGGTTTTTGCAGTAGGCGAAAAAATCCTACCAATTGAAAATGGCTCTGATTTGTCAAAAACTGAGATACGCCATTGTAGAGGAGCCTCACGCGACCCCATGGGTTAAAATGGATCAACCATATGTGTCCTGGATTTGAAGAAACAGTTCATCAAATTTTGACCATTTTTTGGACTTAGGGCACTTGAGAGATTGCACCGGTATGGTATGACTCTCGACGTTCTAGCACTTTTGGATGCATGATAGGGGTATGCCTAGCATAAACCTTCCCACCTAGACACACTTGTGACATCGGTTTGTGCACATGATGAACCAAATCAATTCTAGCCAATCTTGCAAATTTGCATTGCATGCAACTGATGGTTTTTGCCGCAGGAGAAAAAATGCTACCAATTGAAAATGGCTCCTAGTCATGAAAAACTGAGATAGGCCATTATAGATGAGCCTCACGCGACCCCATGAATTCAAACAAATTGACCACATGTTTCCTAGATTGGAAGAAACAGTCCGTCAAGTTTTGACAATTTTTTGGACTCATGGCACTTGAGAGATCGCCCCAGTACGGTATGACTCTCAAAATTTTGACGCTTTGGGATGCACAATAGGGGCATGCCTAGCATAAATCTGCCCACCCAGATGCACTCACAATGTCAGTTTGTGCACATGACAAACCAAATCAATTCTAGCCAATCTTGCAACTTTGCATTGGATGCAACTAATGGTTTTTGCAGTAGGCAAAAACATGCTACCAATTGAAAATGGCTCCGAGTCATCAAAAACTAAGATAGGACATTGTAGATGAGCCTCACACAACCCCATGGGTTCAAACGGATCGACCATATGTTTCCTGGATTTGAAGAAACAGTCCGTCAAATTTTGATAATTGTTTAGACTCGGGGCACTTGAGAGATCACACTGGTATGGTATGACTCTTGACGTTCTAATGCTTTGGGATGCATGACAGGGGCATGCCTAACATAAAAATTCCCACACAGATGTGCTCATGACATCGGTTTGTGCACACGATGAATCAAATCAATTCTATCCAATCTTGCAACTTTGCATTGCATGCAACTGACAGTTTTTGCAGTAGGCGAAAAATGCCACCAATTGAAAATGGCTTTGAGTCATCAAAAACTGAGATAGGACATTGTAGAGGAGCCTCATGCAACCCCATGAGTTTAAATGGATTGACCATATGTGTCCTAGATTTGAAGAAACGGTCCGTCAAATTTTGACAATTTTTTGGACTCAGGGCACTTAAGAGATCGCACCGGTACGGTATGACTCTCAACGTTTTGATGCTTTGGGATGCATGACAGGGGCATGCCTAGTGTAAACCTGCCCACCTGGAAATGCTCATGATGTCGGTTTGTACACACGACGAACCGAATCAATTCTAGCCAATCTTGCAACTTTGCATTGCATGCAACTGACGGTTTTTGCAGAAGGCAAAAAAATGCTACCAATTGAAAATGGCTCCGAGTCGTCAAAAACCAAGATAGGCCATTTTAGATGAGCCTCACATGACCCCAAAAGTTCAAATGAATTGACCATATGTTTCCTAGATTTGAAGAAATAGTCCGTCAAATTTTGACAATTTTTTGGACTTAGGGCACTTGAGAGATCACATCGGTATGGTATGACTCTCGACATTTCGACGCTTTGGGATGCATGATAGGGGCATGCCTAGCATAAACCTTCACACCTTGACATGCTCACGATGTCAGTTTGTGCACACGATGAACAAAATTTGACCATTGCGAGCATGAGAGTGCTCTCGCACCAAACACATATTGTTGTTTATATTCATATTGTCAATTTTTGTTGTTTATATTCATATTGTTGATTACATATGCAAATACTCATTTAAATTTATAAAAGGGCAGCCACCAAATACAACGAATACACAATAATGAACAAAATACAAGGAGTTTTGTAAGGTTAATTCAACATTTTAGAAATTTTATGAAATCATATTCCATGATTGCAATGTTTTATATCATATATTTTTGTTGTTTATATTCATATTGTTGATTACATAGGCAAATGATCAATTAAATTTATAAAAGGACAACCGCAAAATACAACGAATACAAAATAATGAACTCGGTACACATTTATTGGATCGAATATATATATATATATATATATATATATATATATATATATATATATATATATATATAAAGGCATGTCTGCCAAGTCAATACAAGTATTACAAAAATGTGGCATATGCCATGTCCAAATCGATATACAATAAAAATGTAGAATACATCTCGCATGTTTGCCAAGTCAATACAAGTATTACAAAAATGTGGCATATGCCATGTCCAAATCAATATACAATAAAAATGTAGAATATATCTACATGTATTGGTCATTCTATGACAAAAAACAACACTATATGATACTAAACTTGTGGTGGATCATCAAAATCAAGCCTCTTCGATGCAGTACATGGCTCTATAGATGGTTACACAACCACAATTCAAAAGCCAAGTTAGAATTCTTTTGTAGAAAATAGTTCACAATTAACAACATAACTATGCATTTAACTATAATTCCTTTGCAATTGAAATGTAGATTACCTCATCGGCTGATCTAGGAGCTAATGTCTTTGCTCTCCTCTCCTTGTCACTCTTAGGATTTTTTCTGAAGACATACTTAAATGGATCCATGTTATGGCCATACCGTGAAGGGGTCTATGATAGATTAAATGTATAATTAATAAAATGTACTAACATAAATATATAAAAAACACTTAAAAGCTATAATATAGAGAACAATGACATACCTGTGCCTAAGATGCTTCTCCAATGGGCTAAGGATGGCTCACCATCGATGGAGAAACTATCACTATTACCTATACAAAAAATGTTCAAAGATTAAATACAATTAATATAATGATAAGTATTGTAGGTTAAAAACAATTAATTTTACATATCAAACAAAAGTGTATTAGATCCTGAGATGCTTCTCCAGTGCACAGAGGAGGGTTCACCATTGATGGAATAGGTATGGATATTTCCTGTATGAAAAAATTATAAGATTATAATATATCACAAGTTCACATGTACACGTGTATATAATCATAAAATCAAGAAAATAAAGTAGAGATACATACCTCTGCCCTCTCTTGATCCACAGGTGAATCAGGTGCATTCAACAAATCCACATAGCTCAATGGCTGTTGTACATGTAAAATAGACAAAAAACACTAATCAATCTACAAACCCCAACTAATACTTGATTTCAACATTTTCAAACAATTGTACAACTAAAAATGTGTTCAATTACCTTCTTCCCATGTTTTGGGGTCTTCAAGGAATTCTTTTTCTTAGGACGAGCCCTAGATGCAGAGGGGTTACCCTAAAAAAATAAAATTAACCTGAGATATTAATACAGATAATAAATTAAACATAATTTTAAAAATATAAAATGAAATGACTTTCATATTCCATTAAAACAATATGTAAAAAGGGTTGTACAAAATATGATACCGTATAGCCTTGTAGGCCAAAATCGATCGCTGAGAGCGTGATGTCATCAATCTAGGACATTTGGTCCTTTGTCAACACCTACAAACCAAAAATTGGACCAAGCATTAAAGATAGTTAGTATATCTTGTATTTTTTTGAATTCAAAGTGTACTATTCTATTTTAACATGTTACAAAATTTATACCTCAGGCATCAAAGTTGTAGCTATAGTAACTTGGGGAGGAGTATGGGATACTACTGCTGCATCCTGAAATGCATATTATTTGTCTCAATTTAAATCGATGTATAAATGAAAATTCATTTATGTAATTACAAATTTAAAGTGACTAATAAATAAAATGCTATGAATTCAAATCAACACACCTATGTCTGTTGCTCATGGGAAAACACCATGTCCATCAACTCATCTATCAGCACGAAATCCTCAGTCATGCGGGCCTAACATCTACTCCCACAAATCATGCATAGATGAGATGAGGATCCATCTGCACTGACTGCATCATCTATCCCCGAGCAACTGACACACATATACTGGATGGGCTCTCCATCACCACCTAATGGCTCATCATCCAATACAATAGGGTGTGCTAATGACATCCCATGTTGGATGATGACATCAGTCAACGCTGTGGCCGCCTGGAGAGTCTGTATCTCCATCAACTCTTTCAGCTCTACTAGGACAACCTGATACACCTTGGGTTTGGGTGCTAAAGGGCAGCGACTCTCCGCGGGTAATCGCCTATGGGCTCCAGGTCTATCTTGGGTAGAGCTACCACCTCTACCATGGAACTCTCTCATGTCAAAATAGTTTGGGTGCACAATGAGCACAAACTCACAATATACTTTTCTCAAAAAATATAATGGCACCTCATAATTATTACAAGGTGGATCATCAAAGACCATCCACCACCTCTGCCAAAAAAGATTCTTCATCTACACATTGGTACACCAATGTATGGGAAACCTCTTTGCATTAAGAGGTAATGACTGACCAGTTTTGGGATCAATGAAAAGGGAACATATTTGTTGTTTACTAATATTTTTGTTTTTTACTCCCTTGTATGATAGCCCATCAACATAGAATTGACGACACCTATCCCTAAAGCTTCCCCAATTGGTAATTTGTGTGGAAACAACTATGGCACCACTAGCTAATGTTTCTAGGCTAGTGGCGAGGGATTGATGATTCTCAAATTCAGATGTTTTCAATTTAACAATCAGTCTAAATTGATTTTAGATGTATTTTGTCCTAACTGATTAATTAATTGCTGATGTGTTTTGGGTGTGCAGTCAAAAGGAGGAATTTGGTGTGTATCTTGTGGGTTTTCAGGAGGTGCATTTGGTTGTTCTTGTTGTGGATTAGAAGAATCTAGTTTTTGAAACATAAAATGAAAAAACCTAATCAAAATTAATGAAATTAAATTGAAAATGTAAAACAAATAGAACAAAAGGGAAAGAAAGACAAAAATAAACAAAAACTAACCTTGATCCATAGTCTGGAGGAGAAATATAGCACCTCGTTTGTGGTTTAGGAGAGAAAATGAAGAAAAAACAAAGTAAAAACGTGCTATTCATGAGAAAATAAGACCTAGTTTTTTTTAAAACTTTTTTGACAAGCCCCACATACGCAGTTATCTTGGGATTATTAGCGCATATGCGCTCATTTTCCTATAAGTAGTGTGTATGCACTCATTTTCCTATAGTTAGTGTGTACGCGCTCATTTTCCTAAAAGCAACGCGTATGCGCTACCTTCTCTAAGCTTGGGAATAACAAACCTAAGCACGTACGTGGTGAATTCAAATTTTAGAACCACGTACGCGTTGCTTGTTTTTCCATTTTTTTTTTGGGTGGTGTCCACTTTTTTGACCACCATCTTCGTGCACATACCCTATTCCACTTTTGAATATCCCTTACATACCAATCTTTCTTTGTTTCTAACAACTTCTCCATCTTCATTTAGTTTATTCTGGAACACCCATTTAGTACCAATTACATTCTTCTCTTTAGGTCTCAGAACAAGTTCCCATGTATTGTTCTTCTCATTCTGGTTTAGCTTTTCTTCCCTAGCTTTTACCTAATTTTCATCTTTACAAGCTTCAGCAACATCGTTAGGATCACTTTTAGAAATCAAACATATTTTTTCAACATCAATTCTTCTCCTAGTCATCACACCTTTGTTTTTATCACCAATAATATGATTCTCTGAATGATTTAATGTTACATACATGGGGGTCTTTTGATTATTTTGGTTTTCAGTCTCTTGAACTTCTTCACGATCAACAACATCTAGATCTATTGTCTCTTTTGGATCACTTTGTTTCATGCTCGAGCTCTGCACTTGCTTTGAAGTAACATCCTGATCATCAGTTTCCATGTGCTCTGATTTTCTTCTCATGATTCTCATCAACCTTCACATTCACACTTTCAACTATTTTTCTGAGTATTTTTTTGTAACACCAGTAGGCTTTTCTCTTAGTAGAATATCCCAAAAAGATTCCTTCATCACTTCTTGCATCAAATTTTCCTATATCCACATCTCTTTTGATATAACATTTTCTTCCAAAGATTTTAAAATATCTAATTGTAGGAACATGACCAAATCATAACTCATAAGCAGTCTTATTGAAATCACCTTTTATATGCACTCAGTTTAATGTGTACACAACAGTGCTAACAACTTCTCTCCAATATATATTCAAAACATTTCCTTTAATCATCATAGTTCTAGCAACAGCCAAAATAGTTTTGATCTTCCTCTCAACAACTCCTTCTCACCGAGGGGTTCGCGGAGTAGATAACTATCTCCTAATTTCATGCTCTTCACAAAAGGAATTAAACTCATTGGAGGTGAATTATCCTCCTCTGTCAAATCTTAGACACTTTAGCTTCAATGCTATCTTTGTCTCCACTCTAACTTTGAATATTTTGAATTTCTCTAGTGCTTTAGATTTCTCCCTTAGAAAAGTGACCCACATCATTCTAGAATAGTCATCAATAAGCAACATAAAAAATCTATCATCTTGCAAGCTTATCACTCTAGAAGGACCACATAAATTAGTATGCTCAATATCCAATAAGCCATTATATGTACACAATTTTCTCTTGAATGAAATTTGTGTTTACTTTCCTAATTGACATTCTTTACACACTGGATTAGTATGCTTTACTATCTTAGGCAGATCTCTAACAACTTGAGTAGAACTTATTTTAATCATGTAGTCAAAGTTAACATGACACATTCTTCTATGCCACAAATAACTCTCATCAATTTGAGCAGTTAAACAACTTTTCTCACCAGCATTTACATGAAAGATATTGCCTTTAGTTTTAGTTCCTGATACAATTGCTATACCAGAGCTATTCAAGATCTTACATTCCCATTTTTGAACTATAAATCATATCCCTTATCAACCATTTGTCCAACACTCAAAATATTATGCTTCAAACCTACAACATATAAAACATCATCAGTATTATGCTTACCATTAAGAGAAATAGAACCTCTACCATGGATTACATAAGCGTTGTTGTGTCCAAATCTTACAACATTGCCATCATACTTCTCTATATTCACAAATTTACCTTTATCGCCTATCATGTGATGTGAACAACCATTGTAAATTACCCATTAAACTTTCTCTTCAATCTTAGCAACCAAGGCTTTCTCTTCAACAATGCAACTTGTAGAATCAATAGGTATCAGATCATCTTCCTTGATACCAAATAACACAAATTCATCTTCTGAATTCCCTTTCTCAGACTCATGATCTATCACACCTTCATCAACAACATAATAACACTTCTTTTGATATCTATACTTGCGATTAGGCTTGTTATCATACTTTGACACTCTTTCAGGACACCTAGAAGAAAAATGACCTATCTTATTGCATGAAATTTTTTTTGAAGGTAACTTCCCTTCATACTTATCGACTCCCTTAGGCAATCTTCTGGCAATAAGTGCTTCAAGCTCTTCCAATTCTATTTTTTGTTCTTCCATCTCTCTCATTTCTCTTTCATATCTGGAAACCCTAGTTGAACTTTCTCTTGGATCATACTTATTCTTCTCGAATACAGTAGCTTTGAATGCAGTCGCAGTTATGCCATGCGATTCACCAAGTTTTCTCAATTCAAAAGTAGCAAGCTTACCAACCAACATATCTCTTGTCACAGTTGTCACAGTCCTAATCTCATCAATAGTAACAACTTTGTGCTTGTAAAAAGGAGACAAGGATTTCAACACTTTAGATATAATCTCATCTTCTTCAAGGACTCCACCGACACACCTGATGTTCAACACAAGATCATTTGCTTTAGCCATAAAGGATGAAATATTCTTATATTATTCCATTCTCAACAACTCATACTTTCCTTTCAAGCTCTGCAATTCAACAACTTTCACATGTTTATCTCATTCATAAAAGGTTTCTAGCTTCTCCCAAATCTCATGAGTAGCCTGCAATCCCATCACATTAGTCATCTTTGCGTCAGTTAGGGCACTCAATAATGCTTCTTTATCTCTTATGTCATGTTCAACATCCTTGATCTTAGCTGCAGTAATAGGATCATTCAAAGGAACATTGTAGACATTCTTCGAGATCTTCCAATAATCCTCTCCAAGAAAATTCAAGTGAAATTCCATTTGGTTCTTTCATATAGTGTAATTAGTTCCATCAAATCTCTGACCCTCCTTGAAAACAATAGTTTCCATCCTAGATCTCCTCAAGTGGTCAAGATTCTTCCAAAGGATCTAGCTCTGATACCAATTGTTGGCAATAGCAATGCAAGAAAAATGAGAGAGAAGAGAGAGTGAATCAATTTTCACCAAACTTAACCAAATTAACCTTAACTTCAAATGTGATCAAGAACAACAAGAACAAAGATAAACACCATATCAACAACACACATAACACATGGATTTTTTATGTGGAAAACCTAGTCAAGTGAAAAACCACGGTGGGAACCTACCCACAATATGATGATACTTTGCAGTATTATGAGTAAATATTGCAATGGGGAATGTACATGCATTTAGGCACATTGCCTAGAGCTCACTGCTCAAAAAAACAAGGGATACAACCTTGGGAAGGCTCACTGCCTTACAAAGATTGGACAACAATCTAGATTACATGAAATGAAAGAATAACATCTCTAAATGCTTGATTAGCGTTTCAGATAAGCACACATACGCAAACTCTCCTCTTCACAGTTCTGCAGACTCTTTCACACTTCTTCACTTTTCTCCTATGCTCCTGAAAGATCAAAACAATATTTCACATGAAGATCACATCTCTCAAATGAATATTACATGTGTTTATACAATTCGTCAACCTTAACCTTAAGGTCGGCTCAACACATAAGACCTAATTACAAAATTACATTACATGATACACAAATCAATATGAAGACCAATACAATATTGGCAAGGACATAGCATGGACCCAAATCAAATCCTCAAACACACAACACCACCGAATATCTCGCCAAGATCATCTGCAACATGCAAGAACCATTGAGTCGGCTAGAAAGTTGTATAACACGAAGAATACCACTGGACCAATAAAATATCCCATAATATGCACCACAATCAACGCGGATCACCAAAATGCATAGAACACAATAAAAGAACATCAACAAGAAATGTGAATTCCTCCACAATAACCACAACAACTCGGATAATAAGAATCATCATCATTTCATCACCAAAGCTCAAGAACACCAATTGACAAACTGAAAGATAAGCTTGCAAAGTTACAAATCATGAACCATCCGAATTGAGGACACACATGAATGTCCCAAACAATCTCCAAAATTCACACAACATAAGGAATCAATTTCAGAGCAATAAAATCTAGGAATCACAACTCTGCAATGCATAACCAACAGAAAAACCAATCACCACACTAGATCACATAACTCAATCAAATCACCTTCTAGATCACTAAAACTCATACTAAATCAACTAGAGATAAGTATCTCAAAACCCATTAATCCACATCATCATATCTACAATAAATCACCCAAACCAACTCTCTACAAGACCAAAGCACAAGAAACATAAGAATCTCTCTACAAGACCGAAGCAATAAATCTCTCTCTCTCTCTCTCTCTCTCTCTCTCTCTCTCTCTCTCTCTCTCTCTCTCCTAACTCTCTCCTAACTCTCTCCTAAATAAAGTATCAGATATCTATCTCTCCCTCTCCCCCTCTCTCTAAATCCCTTTACCCTGCACTCCCTATATATCTCCCTCTCCCTCTCCCCTTCTCTCCATATGTAGATCACTTTCCCCTTATCCCTTGCTAACCCCCCCTCCCCCCCCCCCTCTCTCTCAAACAAGGTATTGAATATCGAATATCGAATATTATCTAATATTTGATATCTTATTATTAATAAAATTAATAAAAATATTAATAAAATTAATAAAAATATTAATAATATAATTTAATATATACTTATATATTAAATATTAATATATAATTTATATTGTAGACACCTAAAATTGTCCTATCTAATTAAATAAATTTTTTTATTTATTTAATTATTTTATCTCGTCTTCTATTAATTAAATAAATTCTTATTTATTTAATTAATTCATTAATCCTCTTCTAAGCCTTTCCTCATTTAAATAAATACTTTTATTTATTTAAATTGTCCTTTTCCTAAATTAAATAAATATTTTATTTATTTAATTGATCCCACTTCCTCTATTAATTAAATAAATATTTATTTATTTAATTAATTCATTAGCCTTTTCTACCCATGACACATGTCACTCATCTCTTAATTCTTCTCTTACCTACCCCCTTTATTATTTAATTATATCCTCTACCTACCCTTTAATCCTAGCCGACCATTTATCTTTACACCTCTCAATCTTATCCCTCCATTTCTTATAGTGTTCTTTATATAAGAGGATGCCCTCTTCATTATCAACCCTAATGATAGAATCAAATCTTCTTGCGATCAAGCTATTAACCAAATTTTTGTTCTTTGTTGGGCTCAATGAGCAACTATATCAAACAAGATCAATGTAGATAGGAAGAAATGGAGATTGAAACCTTACTTAACATGTGAATGGTATATCTTGGTTTATTTTATTTGTTTGTATCATCTTCGGTATCTTCATTTGTGTATGGTGAATCATTTTCATTGTTAGGCTAAGGTTTTGTGGTTAGATCTTTGTTAGTATTTCAATATTGTTGTTTGCACTATCCATTTTCACCGTATACATATATTATTATATATTATTTTTATATTGGATATTGGTTCATATCCGATATCCGATTTGTATCAAATATCTGATTTTTCTGACAAAAATTAGAAACCTTGGTATTTTCCTCGAGATTGTATTGGGATTTAGCTAGGAAATACCAAATCTAGAAAGTCAACAAGAAAACATGGTTTTGAGTCTTCCTTGCTTTTCTAGACTTCACTCTAGTGGTTGATGATTTTTTTTAGCCAAAATTGATGAAACAAAAAGGGTCTTTTATTGACATTCTCAGCTTTCCAACAATATAATTTTTTGTCTTATTTTAAATTTAATAAATAATTATTAATCATTTTCTAATTTAATTTTGGCTAAAGTCTTGATTGATAGGCTAATTGAAAAATATCTATAAATTTCAAATGGTATCACATTTGTTGAATCCAAAATATGAGCCATATTCTATGCTTCGCCTACTATAGGATAAAAAAATAAATTGGAATTTCTAAAGTTTTGACAAAGTTAATGGGACCAGACATACGCGTTTTTAATATTTTTAGAAAGTTGTAAGAAAAATATAATTAATTATTTACATAAAAAAATTACAAAAAAATATGTCACATCTGGACATGAGTCTTCTACTTATATTTAAAATATTAAAAAAAATATTATGATTTGATTGTGGTTAGGGTGGTAAAACATACACCTACTTCTTATATTTTCCTAAAATTTTAGTACTACTGCATTGAAATTTCAAATTTTTAACTAGTAACTTAGAAACTAAGTTCAATTTTCTATGAATTCTATTATTACATATTTTTAAAATAATGTTGATATCTTATTCAAATTTTTACATCAAGTTGCCTAACTTTATTTTTCTAAATTTTCATTGCTACTTAAGGGCTTGTTTGGCCCCTCATGATTCTGCACATACCCTTGATGCACATCTCGAGCTAATATGGATTGTCATTGTAAGGCAATTGAGTGTGTAGATGGCCAAGATATGAAAATAGTGATTACATAGATTCAGAGGTCTATCTCTCTTCACATGATATCCATTATGTAGTTGAAGTGGTGTTTGTAGAAGGGGTGTTAGTTATTCCTCATCGATCAGAGGAGGGGGTAGGGGCATCTTTGGATGATTATCCATTTTTAGGGAGTACATAGATGTATTTCCTCTAGAGCTTCCAGGGATTTCACATCAATGAGAGATTGATTTCTACATTGATTTAATACCAGGAGCTGAGCCAATATTGAGAACACCTTACAAGATGACCTCTCATGAGCTTAGAGAGCTTAAGATTCAGTTAGAGGAGTTGTTAGAGAAGGGCCATATTTGTCCTAGTATCTTACCATGGGGTGCTCCTATCATCTTTGTTAAGAAGAAGGATGGATCCCTTCATCTATTTATGGAAATTATAGATAGTTGAATAAGGTGACAATCAAGAATTGCTACCCATTTCCTAGGATCAATGACTTGTTTGATCAGTTTTAAGGAGCTAGAGAGTTCTTGAAGATATACCTTAAGTTTGAATATCACTAGTTGAGGATTGTAGAGGTAGATATGCTTAAGACTGCATTTAGGACTAGATATGACCATTATGAGTTCACAGTGGTACCTTTTGGATTGACGAATACCCCACAGTATTTGTCTTATGAATGAGGTATTTCTCAACTTCTTAAACCATTTTGTGATTGTGTTTTTGGATGAAATTTTAATTTATTCATAGATTAAGGAGGAGAATGAGGGGCACATACGATAGGTGTTGTAGTGTTTGAGAGAGTAACAGTTATATGGTAGCTTGTCGAAGTGTGCTTTCTTCTAGATAGAGATTTTGTATCTAGGTCATGTGTTATATCTTGTGATGGTATCTATGTAAGAACATCGAAGATTATAGCTATTATGGAGTGGATGACACCTACTTTAGTGACAGAGGTTAGGAATTTCATGTGCTTAGTAGGTTACTATTGACATTTTGTAAAGGTATTCTCTAGGTTGGACATCCTATTATAGAAAAATCAGATAAGAGACTTGACACGCAAACTAGTGGACAAAAATGTGATAAAAACTAAGTGGGTGTTTCAAAATAAGCTAAATGAACAATGATAGATCACAAGGAATAAGGAAAGGTTGGTATGTAAAGGTTATTCAAAAGGGTATGTGCAAGATCATGGTGGACCAAACAGGGCCTTAAGTGGCAATGAAAATCAGAAAAACAAAGTTAGGCAACTTGACATTAAATTTTGAATAAGTTACCAACATTATTTTAAAAATATGTGAGAATAGAATTTGTAGAAAATTGAATGTAGTTTCTAAGCTAATAGTTGTTTTTTGAAAAAAAAAAAATCTATTTGATAAAAATTTGAAATTTAAATGCAGTAGTACTAAAATTTCAAGAAAAAAGATAAGAAACAGGTGTTTTTCTGACCACCCTAACCACAATAAAATCATAATATTTTTTTTATAAGTTTATAGATATAAGTAGAAGACTCATGTCCAGATGTAACACATTTTTTTTTTTTGAAATAAATAATTAATTATGATTTTTTTTCTACAACTTTTTTAAAAATATAAAAAACTCGTATGTCTAACCATCAAAACTTTATGAAATTAAATCTTTATTTTTCTAATCCTATAGTACATGAAGCATAGAATGTGACATATTTTTCATAATCCAAAAGTGTGATACTGTTTGAAAGTTATAGATGTTTTTCAATCAGCCTATCAATCAAAACTTTAGTTAGGATATTGCCACTTTTTTGCCCCTCATAATCTTTCACATACCCAAAAGTTAAAGTTATTGATTTTGAGGAGACTTTTTCTTTGGTGGCTAGGATGGAAGCTATAAGGAATTTTTTTTTTTCTTTTTTCTTTTTACTTATAAGAACTTTAAGGTGTATCAAATGGATGTTAAGTCAACCTTTCTAAATGGAGAACTTTAAGAAGAGATATATGCTGAACAACTAGAAGAGTTCAAGTTGTCAAAAGATCTCGATATGGTTTTTTAGGTTGAAGAAGGCATTATATGGACTCAAACAAGCACATAGGGATTGGTATTCTAGATTGGATGGATATCTATTACATTAAAATTTTAGAAAAGGTACGAATGATAACAATATTTACTTTAAATTTGAAGGTAACAAACTATTTATTGCTAGTGTTTATGTTGATGATATTGTATTTGGAGGAAATGATGATCTATGTAAGGAGTTCACAAAAGAAATGAAGAAGGAATTTGAAATGTCAATGATCGGTGACCTATCATTCTTTCTTGGTTTACAAGTTACGTACGTAGTTAGAATATGGAATTTTTATTTCTCAAGCCAAATATGTCAAATAGATGCTAAAAAAGTTTGAAATGGAGAATTATAAGCCAGTTGTAACCCCCTTGGTTGTTGGTTGTGAGTTGAGCAAAGATGATAAATCTCCAAAATTTTATCAGAATAAGTATAGATCCATGATTGTCCAAGATTGCTATATTTAACTACCTCTATACTCAATATTATGTAGGCTATATGTTTAGTTGCAAGATTTCAAGTTGATTCGAAGAAATCACATGATCAAGCAGTAAAGAGAATTTTTATGTACTTGAAAGGAACCCTATATTTTTATCTTCGATATAAGAAGAATGGAGGTTTCATGCTAAAAGTGTACACAGATGCAGATTGGTCCAGATGTGTTGAAAATAGGAAAAGTACTAGTGGTGGTGCATTTTTCTTGGGAGACAGATTGGTCTTGTGGTTAAGTAAGAAGTAGGATTCAGTATCTTTATCTACTGTAGAAGTAGAATACATTGCCACAATATCTTGTTGTACTCAAGTTATGTGGATGAAACAAACCCTTAAAGATATCAAAGTAGTGTATGATGAAGCTATTCTCGTCATGTGTGATAATACTAATGCTGTTAATATTTCAAAGAATCTAGTAATGCATTCAAGACCTAAGCATATCTTAATCCAGTATCATTTATTAAGAGAGAAAGTTGCAGAAAATAAAGTCAAATTGGAATATATCTCTACAAAAAGAACAAGTTGCAAATATTTTTACTAAAGAATTGGTGAAGAACACCTTTGAGTATTTCAAGCTAAAGATAGGGGTCATTTCCCCTCCTTTCTCTAACTAGATGGATTGGTGTGGTACATCTTTCTAGGGGGGATTCAGAGCTTATTCAATTGTCTCCAGATTGATGTTGTTGTTGCTCTCAGAGGGAGTAGTAGAGTATGTGGTTTCTTTTTGGGTAGTGTCAAAAGGAATGATGTAGAGATCAATATGTCATGTTGTGCTCTTTGTCTTTGATATCAAAGGAGGAGAGAACTCTTGGTGTTAGGTGAAACTAGTATTGATTGATTATGTTATTGTGCTTCTTTCTCAAGTGTTTCTGTCAATGAAAAAGGAGGAGATTGTTGTAAATCTAAGTTATGTTGTCATTGATACCAAACTTGGAGTTATAGATGAAGTCTGGTCTAGATATGATTTTGTATTGTTGCATGTTACACTGGTGTTGCTATTGATTCTGATGCAAATTTGTCTAATGTTGTTGAATTTGTGTTGGGGAAGTATCTCTGGAAAGTTACAGTTGTGACAAGTTCAATACACATGAAAGAGTACTTAATTCTTTGGTGGTAGAATGCTTTGCATTTCTCCAAATGGTGAATATTATGTTTTATAGATATATTGAATGTAATATGTAGATTTTTCATCTAGGTTTTTGGTTTGTAGATTGTAGAAGTTTGTTGTTGTCATTTTTTGGCAATGAGGGTGTCTATTAGAGGGGTATGTAAAGTTCTTGGTGGCCTTCGTATATCTAGAATCTTGTGTTGTGGTTTTGTGGACATGTTTAGTTGGTTTGTGCAATATTTCAGTTTAATTATCTAGTGGTATTTTTGTTTGTAGTGGTATTTTTGTTCTACAAGTGAGTTATGTCGGTATGTGCTTGGTATATTTAGTTGTAATGTGTTTATGTACCATCATAAATTGCACACCCCTAATTAGGGTTGTCCAATTCCACGCTTAGGTTAGCACCCACTTTAGTGTGTCCCATTGCATCTTGCATTTATAAGGCTCCTTTAGGCATTTAAATATTTATTTAGTTAAATCTAAAGTCTTCTCTCAACAATTCATGTATTATAAAATTGGGCCCTTAACCCTAGCTACACCCCTTTTTATTTTATTTTAATTTAATCCTAATAATGTCCTAATTTTAATATTCATAACATATTTTCGCATATCTACACACCTTGGATTGACCTATCGTGTTGGATTTGAATTTATAATAATGATATCTCGCATCCTTAGAAAATTGGAAAAAAATCGACTGAACCAAGAAGTATGTATCTACCTGGTCTTGTACTTTTTTTTCCCCAAATTTTAGGAGCTGAATTTGGTAGTATTATAATGTTTAAATCCTTCTTTGTGTCAATTTTTATTAATTCTAAGTTGGCCTATTATCAAAATTAAAGTTAGGGTTTCATATATAAAGCCTTTTATTTCCCTCATTTGAGGATCCAAATCTAGCAATTGAAAGGAGATTTTTGTGAAGTGAAAGTGTAGGTTTTAGGTAAAGTATACAATCAGAAAGTTCATCATGAATCTAGAAGCCATCTCCCTGAATTATGACTTGTAGTAACACAAAGAGCTTGTCCTTTATTTGTCCCAAAAGAGTGATCCTTCCCTTTATCCTTTTCTTTGGAAGAAGAAGCCGAAGTAGACATTCTAGAATGCAAATTGATTCTATTCTTCTCAACAAGATGTTTCAATTCATCAATATCCTTCTTGTAATAATTGATGTTCATCATGTCCTGACTTCTTGCAATATGTACAAAAAAGATTGTCCTTATATGATTTCCTTGTTAGGTGAGGATGTAGAATCACTTTGTTGTGGAGAGGATGATTGTGTTGCATCTTGTTGTGTCTTTGGCTTAGACTACTTTTGCTTCTTTCCTTTTCCTTGATTTCTCTAATTCCCTTTATTAGCCACCAAAGCTTGAGAATTTGAAGACTTGAGAATCCCCATCTTGGTCAACTTAGATTGTTCAAGTATCAACATCTTCGTGGATGCATCAAATGATGGTGGAGTGTATGAGGCACCTTGAGCCAATTGATGGGTGTGAAAGCTAGAAACAAAGGTTGCATAATCTGATGGAAGCTTGTCCAAAAAGTTGTAAACCAATTGAGCATCCTTATTGTCAATACCACAATCCTTAAGCTTTGATCTTCGCTTGTTTGATTTTGTGACATAATCTTGGATTGTATCAAAATCCTTTGGATTGAATGTTGTGAGTTCACCATCAATCTTGTATCCCCTAATCTCATCAACTTGACCATACAATTTCTCATAAATATCCCAAGCCTCTCTAACTATAGTATATTTCTCAATGTGAAAAATGAGATCATCTGATACATACTTTCTCAAAGTTCTAAGTGCCATAGAATTTTTAGTGAGCCATTCAACTTGAGAATTAGGATCAACCTTAGGATCAGGTGGTGCTATTATTGTTCCATTTTCCTAATGAATGAGTCCTTTTTCCATTAACTTCCTCCATGCCTTAATTTTCCATGATGCATAATTATGTAGAGTTAAAAGTGGAAATTTAGGAGAACCCATAGTACCAAAATGAAAAAAACAAGATAGAGAGAGGCACAATCACACAAGACACCCTCAATCAAAGAACTCACCCCCCCAAAAAATAAAAATAAAAATTATACTTAGTGTGATTACAATGGGCCACTTGCAAAAAATGACAAAGTGCACTTCTGATTTCAACCTTAGAATTGTCTTAAATAAGATATAAGAGACTCCAAAAAATACTCGAAGAGATCTAAATTGTGATCCAAGCAAAATACAAGTACCAAAGAGGCCAAAAATGACCAAATACTAAAAGTAAATTTTCTACTCAAAATGGTGGAAATCAGATAGCACCATGTGAAAGTAGATGAAAAATCATGCACTTTAAAAAAAAATGGTACTTGAAAAGGAGGTCGTATGACCTTGAACGAAGCCTTTGAAGTTGCAAAATTGAGGATTGGACAGATACAGTTGTGAAAAACTGGAAAATTGTGAAAACTCTGTCCACCAAAATTAGAAAATCCACCACCATTATGAAGAGCATGAAAAATTATCCCAAATAAAAAAAAATTGCACCAAAAAAGGAGCTATGGGCCTCCAAAGTTGGCCTGCGAAATAAAAAAGCTAATTGGAGAGGGGCTGGAAAATTTTCAAAAAGTGCTGACATAGTGCTGATGTTAGCAAATGATGAGCTTAAATTTGACACCCATCTAGCCATCATCAGAACTTCACCCCATGAGTGGAATGTTTGTACAGTACAGACTGACGCATGGTAGATTGTATAGATGATGTGTTAATTTGACTGTGTTGTCCGTATGGTGACTATGCGATGAAGTTGTCTAATGACTGAGCATCTTGTGTGGTCATACGACTCAATGGGAGCCTTCCATGTGTCCTTTGAGGTGGAAAAAGTATCAACGAGGGATCTAATTAATGTGTGCCATGTGGCATGGCATGACAGTGGCGGAGGAGTCCAGTTGTGTCTGTGGGCACAGTGGCCAGAGAAAGTGGTGATTATTGGCGGTAAGGAAAGCTCCCAGTGGGACCTGCAGAAGCTGGGAGATTGCCAACAGTCGAGAGGAGAACCAGGTGCAACAGGTGGGAAGACAACACATGCACCGGGAAAGCTGTAGGAAGGATGCAACAACGATGGAGCCAAGAAGGGGTGGTGGTGTTGCTGGAGCACGCCGGAGGTATGGGCTCCTGGGCCTACAATATCATAGGCATTGCATAGTATGGGGTGGGGTGGGGTTATAAAACCCCCCCTAATATATAATTTTTTTGATTTTGAAAAATAAAATTTTACAGTCAAAAAGTAATCTGTGAATTTTTTTTTTGAAATATTGAAATTAAAAATATATTTCACAAGAACAAAACAATTTAAAAAAAAAAAATCGTACCGTACTACCCAAATTGGGTAAAAAGTTTCTCCAAAGTCTCGAAATGCACCTTCACCAAATATGGGTGAATTTATACTCAAAATTCATAGAAACGACCTCCTGGACTTAATGGTGAGGTCAAATTCACTCTAGGATGCCTCTAAAATATGAAGCTCCCTAGACCCAAAAAAGAAAAGCTTCAAAATTTCTCAACAAAGACTAATCAATGAAGCCCCAATGGCTCTGATACCATGTAAGAATTTGTCAAATATAGCCAAGATATAGAGCACATTGGATAGGACAATGTAGAGACAATAGATTTGATAAGAATAAGTTGTATTCTAATCAAGATGTAAAATACTGATCAATTGGATCATCCAAAATTACATACAATGTAGATGACCCTACTTATAAAGGCAAGGCCATATGGATATGTGAGCACACAATCATGACATGTGGCTCAATGAGAAACAAGGGTAGGTAGGGGTAGGTAGGAAACAATAAAATATTCTTTAAGAGGTGGATCACCCATCAAAGGTGGAATGTAACAACAAGATAAGACCACAAAAGGTGGAATTTCTCCTACCTACATCATCCCTATGTGCACATGTCCCTAAGTGTCTCATATTCAAACTACTATGAAATGCATTACCCTAAGTCAACTTAAGTAAAGTGTAATTATGAGGAATAATTTACACCAACAGGGTTTCATATATAAAGCCTTTTCTTTCCCTCATTTGAGGATCCAAATCTAGCAGTTGAAAGGAGATCCTTGTGAAGTGAAAGTGTAGGTTTTAGGTAAAGTATACAATCAGCAAGTTCATCATTAATCAGGTCTTCAACAACACTTTTATCATTCATTTAAGAATTAGGAGACATTGAAGAATAATAAGGAGACCATTGACTATTGATTGGCTTGTACCTTTTCCTTAGGATTGGGTATAGTTTCATGTTATTTTCATTTCTCTATTTGAGTTTTAGATTTACATTATTTCTTTAGACCCATGTTGCATTTGTGGTTTGAAGCATTTACACTACATTAATTTTAGGGGTTTTACTCAAAACATAGGGTAGAACTCTTGTTTGCATTTTAGCTCATAGGAATCTTACAAACACATGAGATTCTAGGGCACACACACTTTTCAATACAATATTGGCTATTTGTGGAGGTGGAAATCACCAAAATAAGGGGTTTGACTAAGGAAAAACCCTATATAGCCACAAACACACCATTTTTTAGCTTGCAGGTGCAGTTACAGGTTTTTCATTGGAGCGGTTGATTTCCAAAAGATCTCAACAAATAGTCATAGACCCATCACCAAAATATGGATCCTGGTCCCCTTTAGTCAGCTTCAAATTCTGTTGAAAGACTTTAGACAATCTTAGATTCAGGCTCCCCAATTTTTAGATCAATTCAGTCTCTAAGACCAAGGCTCCCACCGACATGGTCCTATCAGATCAAGCTCAATATTCTATCATAGGTGCACACCATAATCCTATTCTTAGATATATGCTTTCTGTCTTAGTTTTGTTTTTGTATTAGACTTCTATCATTAATATTATACTTACTTTAATTCATCCTACTATCTTAGTTTGGCATTCTCCTATATTTGAAATAAGATTTGAGGAAAAAAATTAAATTAAGGAAAAGGAATCATAAAATACCCCCAAGACTTTGACAAGAGATGTTCAAAAGAATCACTTCGAAGATCACATTATTGGTGATAAGAATGAAGGTGTGTAGTCTAGAAGAAGAATTGCCAAGGCAAGTGAACAATTGAACATTTGTCTTCTATCAAAAGTTGAGCCAAAGACCTTTTCTAATGCAATCAAGGATGAAGGATAGATGAAATCCATGAAAGAAGAACTAGATCAGATTGAGAAGAATCAAACATGGGAACTTGTTCTTAGTCCTACTAAGAATAATGTTATTGGAATTAAGTGAGTATTGTAAAATAGATTGAATGAAGAAGGATAAGTGACAAGAAATAAATCCATATCAATGTGCAAGAGATATTTTCAAGTAGAAGGTATTATTTTTGAAGAGACTTTTCCTTTGGTGGTTATAATGGAGGCAATTAGAATGTTTCTAGCATTTGTTTCTCACAAGGATTCAAGGTGTATTGGATGGATGCCAAGTAAAATTTCCTGAATGGATATCTAAAAGAAGAAGAAGAAGTCTGTATAGAACAACATGATGGTTTTCAATTAGAAGAAGATTTGGACATGGTACATGTATATTGAAAAGGGCATTATATGGTCTCAAGCAATCCCCTAGGGCTTCGCATGCAATATTGGACAAGTATTGACTACAACACGGATTCAAGAAATGTATTGCAGATAGTAATTTTTATTTCAAGATTGATGATGACAAACTATTAATAGTTGTTGTATATGTTGACGACATTATCTTTGAAGGAGATGATGAGGTATGTAAGAGATTTGTAAAGGAAACATGGGAGGAGTTTGAGATGTCAATGAAATTCATGAGCCATCTTTCTTTCTTGGTCTTCAATTTTCTTAGTTAGATGATAAAATCTTTATCTCAAGCAAGATATGTTTAAAAATGCTAAAATTTTATGGTATGGAGAATGTTAAACTAGTAAGTACCTCCATGGCTATTTTTGTTACTTGAGAAATGATGATGAATCTCCAAAAGTTGATTAGAGTCACTATAGGTATTTGACTACTTCGAGACTTGATATTATGCATGTAGTATGTATGGTTGTTAGATATCATGTCAATCCCAAGGAATCTCACAATAAGGCTATCAAAACAACTTGAGAGGAGCTCCAGATTATGGTCTATGGTACAAAAAGGACAATGATTTCTCTTTGAAATATTATACTGATGCTAACTAAGCTAGCTATGTTAATGACATAAGATGTATTAGTGGAAGTACATTTTTCCTAGGAGGCAAATTGGTCTTCTAGTTCAGTAAGAAAGATTCATTTTCCTTGTCTACAACACAGGCAAAATACATTACTACAACATATTTTTACACTCAAGTGATATGGATGAAGCATATATTGAAATATGTTAAGGTGATTTATGATGAACCCATTCCTATCATGCATGACAATACTAGTGCCATTAATATTTCAAAGAGCCCTATGATGCATTCAAGAACCAAGCACATTTCTATCCAACACCATTTATTAATTGAGAGAGTTGTAGAGAAGGAAGTTAGATTAAAGTATGTACCCACTAAGGATAAAATTATAAACATATTCACTAAGGCACTTTCAAACGATACTTTTGAGTATCTTAGACAAAAGCTAGGGGTTATGCTCCTTCTAACTAAGATATATATGTTGGTGCATTTACCCATGGGGAGAATTTCAAGATATATCATTGTCTTGGATTGATGTTGATTTCTACTTGTAGGGAGGTCAAATGGTTGGTTTGTTGTTGTTGAAAGGGAATAATGTTAATCAGAGAGTGGAAAACAATTTGAATACAAAATTAGGTGGAAATATGTACCCTTTGTCCTTGATTTCAAAGAGGGAGAGATGCCATGGGAGAAATATTATTGAAATGGAGGGAGGATGTAGATATGGAAGGAGAGAACATTGCATTATGTATGCATAAATATGTGTTACCATCAATGACAAAGGG
Organism: Cryptomeria japonica; assembly: GCF_030272615.1. Classification (NCBI taxonomy): domain Eukaryota; kingdom Viridiplantae; phylum Streptophyta; class Pinopsida; order Cupressales; family Cupressaceae; genus Cryptomeria; species Cryptomeria japonica. The sequence goes on from NC_081407.1 coordinate 340,752,713, forward strand.
GAAATTTTTTGGAAATATGTGTTATCATTAATGTCAATCTAATGTCTGACAATATATGTTGTCCTTGATTGTTGTTGTCACTCATGATATGGTGATTGGTTGGATAGAGAATCATTTCAATTTTCAAGGAAGTGATGACGAAGTTGTATTTTCTTGTTTATGATGTCCAATGTGAAGAGGTTATCATAGAAAACAAATGGATAATGGTTGTTGATTGTATATGGATGTCAAATTTCTTAGTGTTTGATGTTTACACTTAGTATGATATGTTGATACAATTGATGATGCTAATGTCAAAGATAGCATGATAAGATTTAGATGGTTTTAGATATTAATATGAGGATTAGATACATGAAAATAGAATGGAGATGTTTTATTGTGTGAGAAGATGATGTTTTAGGGATATTCTGGTCCTTGGAAGTTTGATAAAGCAAGTTGGTGTAGATGCATATATTGATATATGTCTGAAATAATGCTCCCCATTCCTCTACATTTAATAATATGGTCTTGTGGAATTGAACATAATATTTATGCTCTATGGAAATTGTACTTCTATCTTTTTAGGTCCTTGGTGTTCTAGCTGATGTGGTTGATGCCTATAGTTGGTTGACAGTCTTGTTGTTTGTTAAAATTGGTTCAAAAAATGCTTTGCATTTCTTTTCATTTTTGTTTTATGTGTCGCAGCTTGGAGGAGATGTTCACAACATGTGTGCTATGTCTTAGTTCATTTTTTAGATGTCATTGATGATTGCAAGTAGTAATAATGGTGTTCTATGTATGATTGGTTCTTTGAAATGAAGTTCTTAGTATCAGTTGTGTTTTGCAAGTATGCTCTTGATGTGGAAAGATGAAATAAGGATTTAAGAATATTTTTGGATTTTCAAGGAAAATCATTATGTGCTTCACATATCACTAAAGGCTTTGATTGCTTGCACATTATGGCCAAAGACTATGGTTCAAGGTAACTACTCTAGTCGATTAAACAAGGTGTTCCTATAGTTGTGGTGAACCCTTGGGTGTCTCCACTTGCTTTGGAGATTGCGTTGCATTGATTTTGTCATACCTTGGCATGAGGGAATGCGCATTGTGCTTGTTCATTTGGAAGATACATTTTGGGTTGACTAGTGATCTGTTGCTTGGTGTATCCATATGCTACCTTGTTACCGACCTTGGAGGATGTGTGATAGCACGTGAATTATTTTATACTGCTTAGAAAGAAGAAATGTGATGTTTTTAGGTCCTCTCCATCTTCTAGATAAGACCACATTCACCATATTTATGTTTTCATAGCCAACTTGATAGGACCTATGTTTGTCCTTTGCCCTAGCTAACCTAATTGATGTTTTTAATATGATAGTATATATAGAAGATGAAATTAGTCATTATCATATGGATAAGTGTGTAGATGAATGTGAGTGATACACCTAAATGATTATATCATATATATATAATCAATGATGTGAAGTTGTGATAGAGGAAGTGTGTGGTGATTGTTGTGAAGTAGGTTGCTTGAGATAGAGATTCAAGTACAACTTCATACAAGTGGATATTGTTGAAAGTAGAATTGTTGAAGGCCTATTTACTTCAATGATTCATATGTTCATGTACCTTGCTTGGAGATAGTGAGTCTTATCTGCAAGTTTTGTATCTTTCCTTGAGGCAGTGCATCTTAGCTTGCAAGTCCCTTGTATCTTGCCTTGAGATAGTGCATCTCAGCTTGGAAGTGCTTTAGGGAGTAGTGTGCTTCCTTGGTAGTGATCCTCTAAAAATATTGTAATCTTTTCATATATTGTGAGTTTCCTTCCACCATGGTTTTTCACCGTTTGGGTTTTCCACGTAAATATGGTGTTTTGTTGTGCATGGTGATTCATTTCTTTATGTTTCATTGTTGCTGATAAGGTTAATATTAATTTGACTACGATTTGTGAAATAATTAAGTATTTGGTTCAGACTGATTCACCTTCCCCTCTTAGTCCTTGGGTGTCTTCAACATATAGGACATGATAAAATATTTTGATTTTTAGGCATTCCTTTTTCCATCTAGGCTTTGCTAGTAGATCTATTAGAATGCGATTCTTGCCAAGATCAAGAACATGATCTCCTACTAGATCACCACACCTCTCTCTCTCTCTCTTTCTGATATATCCCAAGTATGCTCTAAAATCCTCATGGCCACTCATGATTATTATTCCTCCTACTAGGGCCATTCTAAATCCTTGCACTTAAAGATGGAAAAGCTTCTGTAAGATTTTTTATGGGCCTCTTTTGAAGATCACAAGGGTTATTATAGAGTTGCTTGGGATTTTTTTGCCATCCCCATGATTCTAATGGTCTTGGGCTTCTCTCTACTCAGTGATATAGTATGGCCCTTTGTGCCAAGTGGATTTTTTGTACCATTTCTAGCAATGAAGCCTAGAAGATTCTTCTTAGACACTACATTTATTTTAAGTTTCTTGTTAATTGATTGAATTGGAAGGGGATTGGCTTTCAAGCCCTTCTAGTTATGAAAGCTATTGTTCACATCAAGGACACCTTTGTGGCCAAAACTATCTAGTTTTCTTGGGAAGTCGTTAAGCCTTGGCTCTGGTAAGTTAGATCTAGCTTTCGAGATGGTATTTCTTTTAACTAGAATAATGTCTAGTGGTCCTTTCTCTTTAAAGTTCAAGGGTTACCTCTAGATTGGACTCTATGGGTTTGTGCCTTACACTTCTATAAGCTCGACATTCACACCCCCCAAGATTTTTTTTCCAAGGCCTCAATGAGTCTCTATTAACGAGAGCATATGAAAACCCAATTCCGACTCTCTTGACCAAATCAAGAAACTTTTGATATCGTGTTGTCTACTCAACCTCTAAATATGCTACACAAAATTGGTATTCACTCTATGAAGCCTTGGTGGAAAGATTGACACTGGTCTCTAGACATATCCTTTTATAATTACAAGAGACACTTGGGTTACCATTGGCTCTCTCCTCATCTTCCCATGGTGCCTACATTGAATCTTTAGTGATATTTATAGTCATCACAATCTATGGGAAAGTGATGGTTTCACAATATTTGGTCTGCTATTATTAAGCCCAAGATTTCCCATTTTTCCTGGTGTTTTCTTTTATTTCCTTTGGGTTCTTAGCTTCAACACATAGGTGTTTAAAGCCTTGTTGTCCTTTTTTTGGGTAGGCAAATTATTTTAAGCATATTTTTGGTTCGATAACCATGCTCAAAACTTATGGAATTGGATTCATGATTTATTTGCCCCTTTCAGGCTAAGCCTTTCTCTTGACATATGGCTCTTTTGGGGGATTGACCTCATTTCCCTTTAAGTATACCCAAATTTGGCATACATTTAGGGTAGATATCTTATTTTCTTTGTGGAAAGATAAAAAGTCTATTTATTTGTACTTAGTTCTTTATCTACTTGTGTTTCACTTTTTACTAAAGCATGTATTTGCAATAATGTGTTGTTGCAGACATAGGTGTAGGTTAACAAGGTCACATTAGAGGTTTCTCACCTCTAGTATATTCCTTCTCATTGGGGTGATTACCTATACACTATGCATTGGGTTTCTCCAGATATCTCTACCTCTCATGGTTGTTCCCTGCCTCATGGTCATTAGTGTGGTCCAAGTTCTTCTTCTCAGCATTCTTAGACCCCTTGGTTCCAAGTTCCTAATCATCACTTTGGTGGTGGGATTGGTTCTATTTGATGAAGCTCTGCCTCTCCCTTGCACAAAGGATTTGCCTGTAGTTGGGGCTTAGGGGAGAAAAACCAGATTTTGGTGGTGGTAGTGGTGGTTGAACTAATTCTTTAAAAGGCTTTCTAAGATTGGCTCTTGCCATTTCATTCATTTTACAAGATAAGGATAAATAGGAAGGTGAAGATGCTGATGAGGCATGGTCTCTTTAACCTATTGATGTATGAGGGAAATCAGATGATTAGGTTCCCCTTTGCCACCCTCCAGGATATCTCTTGCCACTTAAGTGGATAGTTTTTATGATTTTTTGTTATGTTGTTTTTTTATTTTCTACTTTTCAGTCTCTATCTAAGTGACTTTGATTTAGTTTTTTGTTCTCTTCATGTATGACTTTGAGGTAAAACCTTGTGTCCCTCTATTTTTTTTGTGAGTACATATGTACTATATCTTTTAATTAATAGAAACTAATTCATATATTCATAAATGAAAAACTCAAGAATCTATATGAAGTGTATGCCAATAGAACTAAATCTCTCCTCCCTACCAATATGGCGTCATTAGGATATTTCAAGACCCCATCCAACCCCTGAGTCAAGAGAACCAACATAAATCAATTTATTAAAATACACTAAACTCTAGATTTTTATACAACTCTCCCCATGTATCCATTACCCAATATGTATATAAAATCAATCACTTTAAAAGCAACATTCCAGGCAAAAATAAAACTCATTAAAACACAAATAAGAGAATACCCATCTACTTGAACACTTTCAACAATAAATACTTAAAAGAAACTACTAAAAATTTCCTACTAAAATAAAATAAAGACGGTAAGACCTAGCTCTATTCAACATTTGTGAAGGTGTAGCTCTCTTCTCCATGTTATCCCATCTTGAACCTTGACAATCTTAAGCTCTAGATTCCTCTTCCATTCTTCTCACCAATCTCCTTAGAAACTTAATAATTAAAAAGACCCCAAAAAGCAAGCCTCTCCAAACTCTTCCTCCATTGGAGGTTAAGTAGGGATATACAATTGAATCCATTGAATGTGGAGGTGAAACTTGTCACCTTACCTTTCCTTCCTCTCCTCAAACTCTCTCATAACTTTTCACACATGTGTGAAAATTTCAGGGAGGTGTGTTCGATGTACTTGTAAACTTATCTCAAACTTATAAGGAGGCTCACATGGGAGCCTTTTTTCTCTCCCTAAAGTTCACAAATGCACTTTGGGAAGGGTTGGAGAGTGACAAGTCACTTCTCCAAGCCCCAAACCATAAACTCATCATTCCTTAAAATATAATGTTTTGGAGGGTCATATGTTGACCCAAGTACAATATGATGACTTAAAATGAAACCTAACTCATAGGTATCCATCCTCATTCAATTTAACTTATGTGTACCTCTTGTTAGATAGAATTGTCTTAGATTTATTTTGTTTCACCCTTTCCCTTGATTAACCTATAATCATTTGAACTTCTTTGGAATATTGAATATCCTATTCCATCCTTGAACTATATATATTTGTTGATGATCTTATACTACACCATACTAAAAAATATGGGTGAATGCATCAATTGATTCACCAATATAACATAATTTATCTTATCAAGAAGTCTTAAAAGTTGTAACAAGTTTGGGACCCTACACTTATTTATAGTGTGTGGAGGCCAAGGAGTAGATGAAAGTGACAAATGGATTACCAATAGATGGGAGTGACAAATCCAATCAATTTTAATTAGTAGTCGATAAAAAAGTAGTAGGAGTACTTTATTTGGAGGATAGTGTAAGTGGTATGTGATAATTTTAGAATATAGCGATAGTGGAGTGGTAGGTGGTAGTACACACTTTCTAGAGATAGTGGTACTAGAGTAAGTGGTAATAATTTGTTTTAAAATTTAATAATTTCACTTTATTAATTTTTACAACTTTATTGGCAAATATTTTTGATTGTGGTAAAAGCAAGTTTTGAAGGGACCCTGAAACCCTTTACAAAAGATCCTTAAGAAAATAGAGCATTAAGAAGCAAGAAGAAATAAACAGCTAAAAAACCAGTAGTATCCAACAAAAAAACCCTGTAGAACCAACAACGTCCAGCCGAAACAAACAAAAGACATAAAACAAACTACTTAATGTTTTTTAGGACATATTTCTGCTAATCCCATGCAATTCTTTAATATTATCCCTAAGATTAAGGATTTCCTTAGTAGGGGCTGCAACAACTTTCTTTATGCTCGCCCTTGTTCTCTTTGCCACGCCACCAAGTGCACTTTCCACAATCCCTATCTCAATAGTATCCTCATCAATTTCAAGGTCCACGATGGGTTTGGGAATGTAGGAGCCCTCAAGGACCTTAGAGATTTCCTCTAAGTTCTTAGTAATAGAGGAAAGGATATTCGAAATCATTACCAATAGGTTTTTCATAGCAGTTTTTCCTTCCTCCAGGCTACCAATCTGAGCTTCCAACTTCTTTTCTTTTTCCTCCATATCCTTCTTCCACTGCTCCTGGTCCCTATCATTTTTCTTCCTTTTCTCTTCCCATTGCTTCCCATTTTTTTCCAGATTCTTGATTCCTTCATAAGCCCACCTGTCAAAACCCATTCTAGCCTCAGATAGATTTTTGAGATTATCCAGAATAAACCTTCTCCAACATAATCCTTATCCTTGCTCAGATTCTCCTTGTCCATCTCCTACTCAATTTCCTTTTTCTTTTCCTGCTCAAAATCCCTTTCTTTTTCCTCATTAATCTTATTTTCCCGCTCCTCCATTGGCTAGATATTGACAATGCCTAAACTAACACTGTGGGTAGGACTATCTTGATCAGAAACATCCTCAGCTTCTCCTTCCTCTTTCCCCACTTCCTCTTCTTTCCAACTTTCCTCTCCTCCGGACTCATCTGTTTCCATCTCACTACCATCTTTTCCGATATCCTCTAAGTCAATCTCCATTTCCTTTCGATTATCCTTGTCCTCTTGAATTTTCAACCTTGTAGATTTTTTTCTCTTTTTGCTCTGAGTCATCTCATCCTTGCTAGGCTTGCCTTCCTCCATCTTCCTCTTGCCTTTCCCTAGAGACACAGACAATCTCTTATTTTCCTGGATAGCAAGAATTTTGCAATGCTCATAAATGAGTAAAATGAGGCCACAATGAAGCACCAGAGTCAAAGGGTTCTTGCTATGCTTGTTAAGAGACCTCAACAAAGATTTATTGGCAAATGTTGATATCATCTCATAATATTAATACTCATGGACATATATTAGTGCATAAATATTAGTATTAATAACTATAGAATATTAATATTTTACTTGAAGATACTAATATCTTAGTATTTATTATTGTTTTTTATGGAGCTTTAGAAGTCAGAGCAATCCACTTAATACCTGTGAGTGGTTATAGAGTTCTTGCTTTAGTACAGGTGTGCATTCTATTGTCAAATATTAACATGGTTGAAATCGCGACTTTTTGGATATGTTTACATTTTGCTATTAGATCTTAACATGGTTGAAATTGCAACATTGACAAGCACATGTGCTCACAAAAAACTTCCATACAAGACATAATATGTTGTCATATATATAAGATACATACCTTATTATATTGTAAGGAGGAATATTGTAACAGATAGTCAACAGTGTCAATCCTTTCTTTATTACACACAATACTAATTATTTACAATTTAAGTATTATTTAAAAGATCATGATGTTTTATTTACCATTTTTCCATTCACTAAAAATATGCTATCTTCCAAGATGAAGTATAATATAGATTCCATGTTGTCTATAGGTATTGTTAAAATTGAATAGGTGCTAGTCTGCATGTACTAAGATCATACCATTCTATAATATGTTTTGTATCATTGTGTCTTATAATTCATTCAAGTTGGTTGTTAAGAAAATGAATGCAAAGATTTAATATGGACATAAGGTTATTGTCTTCAATACTAGCTTGTAAAAGTGTTATTTGACATACAAAGCTTTATGTGATGGACTAAATATGGTAATAATTTCTTTTATTCTATGATACGCAAGAAGAAAATGAATAATAATATATTTGTACCAACCAAAAATGATATGGGATTATTTATACTCTCTTACCATATGTTTAAGAACAATTAATTATCCATTTGGCAGTAATGGAGATAAAACATGAATTTGCTTTATTCTTGAATTTTTTTGGATATCCCTCCATATATCATTCAAAAATATGAGAAAAAATATTATGAAAGAAACAATCTTCCAAAATATTTCTCTGACATATTTTGGAGGTTCTTTGATTCTCCATATGGCCATAGATTGTGGGTCTTTAAGAATAAGATTTCTATCTCCATCAAATGTCGCATTTACATAAAAAATCCTTTTTTTGAGGTTTATGGATAAATTTTATTTGCTATTATTTCTCAAAATTTTATTCACATAAAAAATGATTGAAAATGACTAAAAGGATTCAACCAAAGATGATATCAGTATCTATGCTATAATCCTTTTAAAAAGAGCAAAGATAACTGATATATCCCACATTCACATGAACATCCCGAGAATTTTCTTTCATACTCTTCATACATCCAAGACCCTTGATTAAGACTTTATGATGATTCAATAAGTTTAGTGGATAGGATATGATGCTTAACAATACTGATAATAGATTTCATATCTATACTTGAACAAAATATGTTTGACTAAATCCTTCTAATATGACATGAATTATTGGCTTGTTTGAGACTTCAGGAGGTGATGATGATGAAAAACATAATACAAAGTTTATATTGAACTAATTATAAGACTTATAACATAATGCATGACTTGAATCAGACTAATTACATTTTGTATTGCTGATAACATAATGCAAGACCTAGGATGACCCCACAATGAAACGATTAGCTACGAGCCTCCTACATGGGAGGTCTTGGGTTTGAGTCTACTTGTTTGATTCTTAGCTCTAGGGAAAAGCTAAAAAATATGGCTTCGGGTGTGACTCATAAAAAAAAAAACACAATGCAAGAATTAAATAGATCGAATAGACAATTCCATAAGACTTAGAATTTTCACCAGCTTGTATGCTAGAACCTTCATTTGGATCATGATCAAATTTTTTTCTATAATTTGATACTTCAATATTTAATCAAGATGAAAATGATAATATAGTATTTAAGATAGAATAACTACAAGAATATTTGCCAAATAATAGAGAAGACTGATAAAAATATAGACACAAATTAAAGTGACTTTTGAATAATTGAGGAGGAAGACTCTCCAAAATTTGATTGTTTACAAGATTTTTGTACTCATCTTGACGGTGTTCCAAGGTGGTCATACTCTTTCTATATTCAAATAATCTATTATATCATCAGTAATCTTTAGAGGAAATGTATTTATATATAATCTTCAAATGGGCAAAACTTGACAATATTGAACAATACATTCTTTTTAATAGTTACTAGCCAACTTAAACCTTTAATCAAATTTATTAAATTTTTAAACCATTTATCCATGATAATATTAGAATTATATATCCATGATATAGAAATTTAATATTAGAACTATTACTAAGTCTAGTAGGATTGGAATTGTTGGTGTTAATTTATTGGTGGTTAAGGTTTGGCTTGAATCCTAGGAAGCTATGACATTTAACTAATCTTATTTCTTTTTCTTTCCATTTGAATTGAATTATTTCCTTATCTTTAGCTATATCTTTTTAGATTTGATTATCTTTATTTTGTTTGAGAAGAACATCTTTAATGCCTCTAGTGTAAACCCATTCTTTGTCTCTAAATAGAGCCTTTCTGTAGATAAAGAAAGAGTCTAGTTTAAACAGGAAGAAAAAGAAATAAGGTCAGTTAAATACTAAAATTTCCTAGGATTCAAGATAGCCATGACTACCAAAAAAATAACAATAACAGTTCTGATCCTTCTAGACCTAGTAATAAGCCTAGCATTAGATTGTTAAATCTTAAATAGATTAGTTTGAGTTTGTCAATAGCTACAAAAAGGAATAAATTCTTCAACAGTATCAACTTTTGTCAATTTGAAGATTATGAAAAATTTCCTCCAAAAAACATTGACGATATAACACAATTTTTTTGGATAACAAGAGAGTATGGCCACCTTGGAACACAATCATATGAGTACGAAAATATTTTAAATAATCAAATTCTAGAGGGTCTTCCTCCTTAGTTATTTAGGATTCTATTTAATTCGCATCCATACAATTTTTAATCTTCTTTGTTATTTGGTAATCAATCTTATATTTAGTCTAACTTGAATCATGTATTATACTTTTATATTCATTAAGTCCCAATGACACAAATTATAGATTTTTTTTTATCATGTTTTAGATGTAAGTTCCAATATACTAATAGTTGAAAAAAAATTGAGTACCGGTGAATCATCTACTTGGTATACTTTAAGTCCCACATTGTTAAAACTTACAATATAGAGATCCCCTCCTTCAAACTTACAATTATATGTTCATCACATTAGCAAAACAAGGTGTTATGACAATTGGGTCAGGGGAAAATCATCAATTTTCTATTAGAACCTTAGTTATCAAGCAATCTCATGAAAAATCAACAAAGATCTTTCTCCCTTTTGATAGTTAATAATTTCAATCATCGGCAACAGGAAAAGAAACACACTACTCTATATCCACTTGTGCTTACCCAAATAGTTTGAATCAAATTAGTACAGAAAGTAGGGTAAATTGTAGAAACAAATGAGCTTCCAATTAGTTGCCAATGATCAGATTTCAGAAATTCCAATTTTTTGAATTCAGATATCAACATCTCACATTTCCATCCGTTGGTTATACTATTTATACCAAATTTGTGCTTTCCTGCCATGACCGTTGGACTGCAGGATTGTTCAAATTCCACATTTGATAAATCACTATCAAACACAGTTATTGGAATAACAATACCAATATGATAAATCAATGTTGGGTATTAATGTCGCAATAGCAACTTCGATCATGACTTCTTAATCACTCATCAGAATAACTCTTCAAGGAAGAATAACCATTTCACATAGTTTCGATAGAACAAAATTATCTCGATGTTGCCCATTTTGGCATAGCTATACCGAACAAGATAATTGAACAACTATCGGGATAACCCTCCATAGTCGGCTAAACAACATTTGCCAATCCCAATATAAGAAACTATCCTGATGACCACTTTGATAACTTTTTACAACAACAACATTTTATCAGGATAACTATCCCGATGACCACTATGACAACTTTTTACAACAATGACATGTTATTGGTATAACTTATCCTGATGACAACAAAAATGACAACTTTTGAACAACATTACAAATTTGCAAATTATGACTCCAAATTCGACAAACCCATCTAAAAAAGTGAAATTACATTACAAATGGTCTCAATAGACCTTATTGTATCAAAGTATACCTAACCCTAATTCCTAAGACTAAAACCTATTTACTAGATTCCAGGTGCTCCTGCACCAAACACTCGAACAGGAAAAATTTCATGCTCTTGATGAAAGGAGGTCTGCAACTTTGTCTTGAATTTCAATACTCTGATGATCCTCCTCGAGCATGCAATTTATCCCATCTGTCTTCATCTTCACCTTGGGCTTGGCTTTGCCCATGCAACTTGGCACTCCTCTTGACTGGTCACCTTGGATCTGCACCTCCATGCTCTAGCTTGACTGTACCTTCTTCATCCAACTGCTACCAAAAAATCTCTTGGTCTCATTCATCTCTAAACATCCCATACTCTATCCTTCGTCTTCCCTTGACTTAACTTCTACCATCATGATCATCACATCAATGAAGCAACAAGCTAATTCTTTCCCTCTTTGTCTCTGAATTCTCTTCTTTACTATCACCTTTAGGTTCCTTATACTTAGAACCACTATCATATCATTATTTAAATGGCTTCTTATCAGATATAGCAACCAAGGACATCCTATTGTCTTAACCACAGAACAAACTCTTTTCTCCACTTCCTTTGGAGACTTCACATACATAGTGTCTTTGGCCTTCTCTTGGTCTGCCACTTGCTTAGTCCCTTCCACCCTTGGGATTCTCTACAAACTCTTCTTCTTCTCATCTTCTTCACCTCTTGGAGTGAATAATCCTTGCCATGGTCCTTGGCTTACCATTTCTTTGTTTTGCTACTCACATTGCTCTACACCTTGTACATGGTGTTCATCCTCTTTAATCTCTATATCTTTAGACTGATAATCTTTTGTTTTAGCAGTGCTTGACTTCCCTACAACTTTACTTCCCTTCAAGGGACACACTACTATTCCCATCATGACTTTTTCAAGCCTTTGTTGGATTTCCTCTTCCTTTATTGTCTCAACTTTGGAGACCACCTTGCTGCCTGATCTTTCATCTCCTTTGTCAACATACACCCATTGTATTTTATATTCTTGTCCAGTCAGTGGATGGCACTCTTCCTCTTTTGTGGCCTAGCTAGGACTTTCTTGCCTTTCATTAGGCATTGCTCTTGCCTTCTTTTCCTTGGCAATGGCTACCTCATCATTACAAAGACTCTCCTCTTTCCTTATAGGTTCCCTTTTTCCCTGCATAAGTACTCTTCTAACCCTATCTTATCCTTGATTTTCTTCTACCATTGGAGTCAAATCAAAATAAATACCATATTTCTTAATCTTATAACTATTGTGTCTCATGTCATAAAAAAATCCCTATTACATACCCATGGAAATCCCAACAACAAATGACATGTATTCATAGGTATAACATCACACAAAATCTTGTCCTTATATGGGCCTATTTCAAACTCAACCCAAGTTTGTTCCTTCACAATCAAAGTATGCTCACCATTCAACCAAAAAAAAGAGTAAGGTGCTTCATGAGGAAATTTTTTTAAGTGCAACTTATCCACCATTTCATGAGATACCAAATTATCCAAATTAGATGAATCAACCATCACGTTGCATACCTTGCCTTGACAATGACATTTGGTCTTGAAGATGAAATTCCTTTGTAGCATCTCTTCCTCCAAGGATTTTCTTATTGCCATGATGTCCTTTCACCATCCAATAGATCTAATCCATGTAGCTTTGATACCAATTGATGAAAGAGGTAGGATTCACATCAACATAATAGATTGATTTTTGTAACCCTTTAACCATATCAATTTACTAGGACAAAATCTGCCACTTGATAATAGTCCTTCATAACTTTCACTAGAGACATAGTTAAGCCAATAATTTCAGTGAGATTTAAGAAAGCCTTAAGAAAAACATTATTTCCAAGTTATAGCCAAATCCAATGGTTAAAACAAATTATGATACTTTTCCCAAAACTGCTAGCTCTAGGTAGGGTTCCAAGCAACCTGCACCAAATTACTTATAAATTTTGAAAGACTTAATTAAATTGAACTAAAAATCCTTTAGAATAAAACTAGAATCATTTTTTAAACTTTTCAAATTAGTTTTAGGGATTTTATTGTACCAAAAATTTCCATACCTCAAATTTTGTAGATTGTTATCTTCACCAAAATCTCCATATCTTACACAAAAATCAATAAAATATAATGAGAGAAAAATATTTGGAAACTAGAAACAAATATATTTCCATCCATATATTATAGTCATCAATATGAGACCATTAAAGAGCCATAAAATAGCATGTTTCAGACTGCAAATTCTAAAAACTTGAAAAAAACAATGTAAGGATGCTACAAAAATAAATTCCTTCTTTATTCCATCCTTCTCCAACCTTCAAAAAACTTAAAAACTCATGGAATTCATGTTGGAGGACATATTTATGCCTTTTCCAACCAACAATGATCAATTATAATTGAATTTTAAATGACTTGACCCTTCACCTTCCACATACAACCAAAAATGCAAAATTGCATGACAACATTTGACAACATGACAACTTTTTACATTATTTTTCATATAACCCACAAATGACCTCCTAAGACTCAAAATCAATACAAATAAGTCCAAAATGGTCTAAAAGACCTCGTTACATTATCAAAACACAATGCTAAAGCCAAATTTACAAAATTGCCTCATGGAGGCATAAAGTCCATCAGGTGCTCTTGCACCAATTAATTTAAAAATCAATCTAGTCTAGACCATGTGATATGTTTTCCATCTTCATCATGCCTTGAATTCTCAGATTTAAGCCAATAGTTTATCTCACATTAGAAGGCTTTAGTCATTTTTTTTTCCCTTTATAGATACCATATTTTCTATGAGCATTTCTAAGCCTCATGCACTATCCTTTGAATATTAGAATCCTTTGAAGACCTTAATCAAGGGTCTTGGATTCATTAATACTATGAAATAAAAATCTCATGACATTCTTGTGAATTGAAGAGATTTTAGTTATCTTTGCCTTTTTTGGTAGGATGATAGGATAGATACTAATATCATCTTAGGTTGGGATTTTTTTGGGTCAGTTTCAATCTAATTTTTCTTTTCTTTTTTCATGTAATTATAATTTTAGGAAATAATAAAGAATATAGTTCATCAAAGTTCTTCAAAATATAGTTTTTTTCATTTAATTGAGAGATTTGATAAAGATGAAGATATGCTTTTTGAAGATCCATAATTTGTGGTCATATGGAGAATCAAATAACTTCCAAAAGATTGTTAGATAAATATTGCGGAATATTATTTCTTTCATAATCTCACTCCCATAGTTTAGAATGATGGATGAGGAGATATATCCAAATGGTTTCACGGGTAAATTAGATTCATGTTTTATCTCATTAGTGGAAAATGGACAACTAACTATTCTTAAACATATGCTAAGGGGGTATAAAGAAGTCCATATCATCTTTCTAGACTAGTATTGAAGAAAACATGCTTATTTATATATTTGGTCTTGTAGTTCATTTTATTAACAACAAAATTGAATAGATTATAAGACACAATGATACCAAAATTTTTAGAGAATGGTGCTTAGGAATTCCTAATTTGGCCACATTCTAAAATCATAATTTCTAAATACAATAAGCTCAATTTGATCACAACATTATTAATTACATGAAAAATCATGTACTTCCAAAAAATGGCCTCCAAAATGTTATTATAGAAGAAAGAATGGAACCATAGGATTTTCCAAAATGAATTGATCAACAACACCTATGAGAATATACAACTTTTGGAAAAAAAAAAACTAATTGCACCATTGTAAAGATCACAAAATTCTACTGCAAATCTAAACTGAATTCTCACAAAGAGAAGGCTAGATGATTAATTTACGAGCTTACAAAATTGAACTAAAAAATGAAGCCTACCAATGGAGAGATGGGTCCAAATTTGGGAAAATGGCTTAATAAAAATATTAAGTAAATAAAAAATGTTAAGAAAATCATTATATTATTTTATTCATTGAGTTAGATTAGTTTCTAAGTACAAGAAATACTTCGCATTATCTCAAACCGATATAATACATGAAATAAAAACATAGACAACACATAAGAAGGAAGTAACAAAAAAATATGCAACATATATTCAAATTCACTTGTCTCAACATTTATCTCTATTTAAGTGTATTTTCATAGTTCACATGCTAACTAAGACCATAAACATTAAAATAGAGTAAAATAAAACAAAATAAAAATATCACGACTAATTTTGTTGGAATCATAATCTCTTCAATATGATGGATGTTAACATAATCATGCTCGAACATTAAATTTATTCATGGTCTCTTTCTCTTGATGTTTATCAAGAGGGATAGTAGGATAAGTATATGGAGTTTTCATGATTACTACTTGAGATTGAAGAATTAGCATGCTCTTATGCATACACTCACGAGGACTAAAATTAAAATTTAAGAGGAATTTTTCTTGCTAGATATAGAGAATTCAAACAACGAATCTATGAAAAAATTCTCAAAAGATGAAGTGGATATTTTGTAAGAAAATATGGTAAGCTAAAAGAATAAAAGATCATGAAACCAAAGTCTAGAGAAAAAATATAAAGGGAAGAGAAACCACCAAATTAGAAATAGAAACTAGAATGAAGTTGAGATTTGGGGATACAATTGTCCCTCCTATAAACCTATATAGATCTAATAATGAAAATATAAATCAAAGTAATGTGTAACAATGACACACGAACACATGTAGATCAACATATAATCAAATTTAAATAAATAATAAAAATATTTTGAAAAGTATCTCTAAAACCCTATTATAGAAATATATACATGTAACTTTACATAAATATATCAAAATCAACAAGGTGTACATAAATGTATGTTGGCTTAAATATTCAAAATTTTTAATTGCTTGTTTTAAATTTTGGCTTTATTTCACCATGTAAATTGAGCTAATTCTACAGTGTGTCATGCAATCAATCTAGGACACAAATTATTATTCTTTTTTATGTAAACTTTATCTTTATTGTTCTATAAAATTAGAAATTTTATTTGATATATCGACCTATAATAAGGTACTAGTAGTGTTAATAAATGCATTTGAGAAGTTAGCTAGGTAGGGTGTATTCTCCCTAAGTCAAGCCCCAAGGCAGGTCGATTTTAAAAAACTGAATAATGATTGAATATGCATGAAACAATAATGCAAAATTAGAAATCACATGTTAATATAAAAAACTAATACTAAGTACATCAATACAATACTATATTTTTTCTCTAGATAATTTAATAGCTAATCTAAGATTATCATGATGAATACGAGATTGTCCATTATACAATATCCCTGAACATAATTTATAATATTTTTCACTCAATTTGGTAGTAAAAAACTATTTGGAAGGGGTTGGTATAATCCCAATTTAAAATTTTGATTTAAGAAATTGAAGCAGTCACCGGTGAGGAGGGACCTCAAAGAGATCAATCTAGATTGGTCAACAAGAGTAACACAATGAGAACACAAAGATATGATTGAGGCAATGCAAAACATATTGAATTATAACATGAAAATTGGTTACAACAA
This sequence comes from Cryptomeria japonica, assembly GCF_030272615.1. Classification (NCBI taxonomy): domain Eukaryota; kingdom Viridiplantae; phylum Streptophyta; class Pinopsida; order Cupressales; family Cupressaceae; genus Cryptomeria; species Cryptomeria japonica. The sequence goes on from NC_081407.1 coordinate 340,769,321, forward strand.
ACTGGTAATAACTGAGTTACAAAAAACTGGCTCATTGGCCTGCTAAAACATGCTCAAAGTACATAATAGGTCACAACTGGGACCTTCAATCTTAAGATCTATCTTCTATGCTCAGTCTAACTACTTGATTCTTTGATTATTACATTCTAATGCACAATTACAATTATATTTATGATCCAAGGGGATCTGGTTGGCCCAAAAAGAGATCAAAACCTGAAGAACAATACCTAACATGTAAAATCAACAAGGTCGGCCTCCGCTAAGAGATTCCTCCGGAAAACCCAAAGGATGAAGTGTAGATCATTGGTAAAGGTCGGCCACACGCCAAGGAACATCAGAATAAATGCCCAAGGCTCCGCAAGATTCAAAAGGGGTTCTGGTAGATCACCAAAAATAGGTCCAAGCAACCGGTAACAAGAAACTGTCAACTGGTAACAAGAAACTGTCAAGGAAACCGATAGCGATAACTTGACGAAAAATGATCCAAATGTGATGCGGTATGGAAATAAGAAAGATGATCAAGTCTTCAAGAAAAATTCTACTCCACAGGATCCGGTGAGCCAAAACCGGTACACACAGAAAGAAAAGCTAAAACTGCAAACATAAAGCAAAATAGAAAGAAAATGTTTTGGGTTGATGCAAGATTGCTATGAACTGGGGATGATCCTGCAATAGAAATATAGGGTGAGTTTGGCATTTAAAATTTGAAATAGGTTTGATTTTGTGCCACATAATCGATCTAAGGAAATAATGGTCTTGAGTTATAAGTTAAACCTATATTGTGGCATGCAAGAAGTTCGGATTTGTTGAAAGGTTAGGTAATTTTATAAAATTTATGCAAAGTATGTTACTTGTATGTTATGTACTGCGCAAAGTATAAAATAGGTCAAATTGTGGTTTATGCAATTTTCACCATTATAATTATGCATGTATATTAATTCTTTTATCATTGCATTTTGATAGTTATTATTATTAACTTTTAAAGTTCATGTAGATTAAAAATATATATTTTTGTAAAGTGTATATATTAGTATTATGAACTACAAAATCCTACAATCTATAATATTGTTTTTTTAACAATGTAATATAATTATAGCCTCTCACATGTGATGTTTATTATGGAATACATTTATGCTCATTATTAGTCTCACTAACTTATAATTAAATTCTATTTCACTTTCTAATTTCTCATTATTTATTACTCACAACACTAAATGTTTTTTCTTTGATAAATTATTTTCATGAAATGGTGAATGACCATTTTGTGGATATATCTTTTCTTACTATTATTGATGAGAAGCTCAATGTCAAAAGTAACCCCTAATTGTCACTATTATTGGCTTTAGGATCTAGTGTTTAGTAGAAGAAAACCTAGTAACATAAACAATCATTCATTAGCTTTAAAATTTTGGCTAAATATAGATTGATTATTGAGATATTTTTATTTTCTTGACATTCCATTTCCTTTCAAGATTGTATATTTTGGGTAGAAAAGAATGATTGATCTAGTTGAAAATAAGTTAACCTACTAGATCACCAAGCCACTTTCCTTGCTAGCTAGTTTTAATACATTTTTATAGAGTTTTAGATAAACAATTCAATTTTACTATTTATCTTGTTGGGAACATGTTGACTGGGTCAGCACCTCCTTCGGGATTCACAGCATGTGCTTCCTCTCACCTCCTGTGGATCCTTGTCTCTGGACGCTCTCCCGTTCATTGACAGCTTGAGCTTTTGGCATAATGGCAACAATGATTCCAAAAATTGGTATTAGAGCGCTGGGTTACAGGTTTGAATCCTAGGAATCCTCCTTCATTTTGTCAGTGCAGAATCCTCAATCAGTGCTGAGGGGGAGATTGTTGACTTGGTCAGCACCTCCTTCGAGATTCATGACATGTACTTCCTCCCGCCTCCCATGGATCCTTGTCTCTGACCGCTCTCCCATTCGTTGATAGCTCGAGCTTTTGGCGTAACGATAGTGGTGATTCCAACATAACCACCCAAGAATTTTTTATAAGAAATAAGAATTCTTTCATCATGATATCCTTTGGGTGAGTTTGGACTAAAGGAAAGAGTTTGATAAGGTTACTTGGGAATTGTATTGCCTTCCCATGGATTCTAGTAGTGTTGATGTTCTTAAAATCCAATTGCAAGGTGCTTCTCTTTGTACTAAGTGGATTATATGAACTTTACATGGAAGAAATAGTTGAAATATTTTTCTCAAAGATAATATTTCTTCTAGCCTTCCTTTTGGTTAAATAGTCTGGAAAATTATAGGGTTTTCTTCCACTATGATAAAGGTATAAGTTATGATTTAAGAGAATTTTATGGCCCAAATAATTTGGAAAGTGTCTAAGGCTATCAAACCTTGTCTTTTATGAGATGTTATTATCAATTGAATTATAAATATCAAAAATCCTTATAGTAAATCTTTGAGGTGGTTCCTCTAAGAATGCAACATGTGATTGCAACCCAAATCAAATGACCATGATGGAAGAATTGGAAGTGGTTCCCAATCACCCCTTTTTTATAATTAAACTCCCAACAAAGGTTAATCTTACTTTTATCTATATTTTTCAACATTGAAGAAATCAATTGAATAAAAAATAGTCTCTTTGATTCAAATAGTTTAGTTCAATAAATTTTAGAATCCAGGATCGCTCATTTTGTTAGGCATATAATTTACTAAAGATTACTAAAAGGAATTGAATTCATCCATCTTGTGGTATTAAATTTCAAATAACCTTTTTATAGGGACATGAAAACAATTAAGCACTTGCTTTAATTATCTCAAAGCTTATTATGCATGTACCTAGATTCAATATTTCTTTAGACTCATTTAACCCAAACTTCTATCATGACACATTGCGCTTCTCAAGGATATATTTATATCCCTACAAAATTTGTCAAAAATTGGTATACTTTATAAGTGAATATCTTATATTTTGTTTGGAAAAATACAAATTTGACTTTTTTATCCAATTCTTATATTGATCTTTAATTTTCATTCCATGTAAAATCAATAATCATTCCAATTTTCTTTTGCATATTCAAGTGAAGCCTACTCAATTGGCCCTAGAAATTGTATATATATTTGTGTACTTGTCATTTATTTTATTATTATGGCAATGGTTCTTCCAATTTACCTCCCTCTCACACATATTATCAATTGAGGAGACTAAGAAGAGGGTGCATTGGTAGCTCTTGATAGCATTCCATAAGCTACACTACTTGATCTCTACCTTCTCAAGGTGATTCCCCCTTTTTTTGTGTCTTCTCAATAAAAAAGGTCAATGTTACTTCTTGGAAAAGATCAAAAATAAAATAAAAAATTACATGCCTCACACTATCCATTTCACCTCATTATAAGACTTTAGATGCTCAACCTACATAATGCAATGTTATTATTGATTAAGAACCAATCCCAAATGACCAAGACCTTCCAAATAACAACTAAGATTAGAAATCAAACTACCAAGAACCTCTCATATCTACAAGTTTTATTAATTATATTTTTTAATTATTTTTATCAAATTATAATTGATGTTCCATCCATTTTCTTTAAGATTAGCTTGTTCTTAAACTTGACCATAAGAGTTTTAATAAATATTTTGGAGTGAACTTTAAAGTAAAATGCAATACCACCTTTTTATAATAGATTTTAAATTATTTTTTGTTTAAACAAACATATAAGCCTTTAAAAAAAGTAAATGTTAGAAATAAATTTTTTAAATCATTAACTTTTCCAAGTAACATTAGCCCAGTAGAAAATTTAAATGAAAAGAGTTCGTCAAATCCAAAATCCCAAATATTTAGATCATTCACTTTCTATTCATCAATAAAAAAAATTGAAAAACAATTAAGATCTAAAATATAATTCAGTTTGTATCGCTAAAACTACAAAATAAATAATACAGCCCAGCATTTTAAAAGGGGCAGCAAACCCTAATAGCTTGCCATTGCCAAGGATAACCAGGAAACAGAAAAAAAAAATCTCATTATTGTCAACCTTGTCTCATTTTAGATTGATCTCTACTTTGTTACCAAGCAATTTAATACCGCATTAGGAAATAAAATCTATAAACTCAAACAATTTGCTCAAAATTTCTTATCCTGGATCTTGCCTCAGCATGGCTTCTTGATCTTTCTCCATCCACTGGTAACTAATCTCCACTTTTCTATAATTTCTATTTCCAACCTCTTTCCTAGTTTGCTCACCGCCTTCCTAAATCCTCCATTTCTTGAAGAATCTGAGTTTCTTCCTGAGGCCTCTGATGGACAATCAGCAGAAGTAGAAAAATTGCATGCTTCTTTATTCTTCTTTGCATATACAGAGAACATTCTAAGCTTCTGAAATAGTTTTGGGCTGAGCTTTTGGGACTTGTTCTGTGTGTTAACTCGTGGGCTTGCAAGATTGAGTAACATTTGTATTACTTTTTCCTTGTCATAGGATGTCCTGCAATGAGGGCAGCGCCCTCTAGTGCAGTCCGCTTCAGCCACTTCCACAACACGAAACCAACACCAAATGCAGAGCTGATAACCACACTGGCAAGGCTTGATTTGCATATTAATCCACCCCAATTCCTCTGTGCAAAGTGGGCAAGTGTTGTCTCCATCCTTGTTCAACATATCCGTGGTAGAAGCTTCGATAATACACTCTTCTTTTTCTTTTTCTTTTTCTTTTTCTTTCTTTTTTTTTTTTCTTGTTTTCTTTCTTTTTAATGCAGTATTACTAATTTAGATATTTTAAATACATTTATCTAACATATTTCAAAATACCAATCTCGAAATATCGATCAAAAAAAAAAAATACCAATCTCGAAATATCAATATCAAAATCCACACAGAGATCTATGCTGGGCTATTTGTGCATATTATTTTTGAATAAATATGGGGATTTAGCACTTATGTGCATAGATGGCCGACGCATGCTCCGTAGCTTTTACTCACATTTCTTCCTGGTCCATGAAAAATGTTACGGTATATCTATCATAGGGTTGGAGTTGTTTTCAGTATTGTTCTATCTGGTCTATTTTAAGGATAATTATTATATAAAAAATTATGTTTTTGAGATTTAATTTGCTCGATGACTTTTTATGCCTTATGGGGTTTTCAGTAAATAATAACTTCGCGACAAATTGTGTAGCTTGCTCAAAAGATTTGGCACAAGTAAGGCCAACCATGAGAGATGTTGTCGGGGTTTTGGAGAGTATCAGAGAGAGTTTAACAGGAAGCGATGAATGTTCGTTCAGTCAAATGTTCTGGTGGCCAATCCTCTTCAAGAAGCAAGAAAAGCTGATAAAAATAATTCTTCTACCAGTGAAAGTTCTTCAACACATTAATTTTTGGGCAAAACATCAACAGAATCATTTGGAAAGCAATAAGGATTAAAATCTCTGATGTATATTTCATATAAAAGGAACCAGGATGTCGTTATTAGCTCTAAATGTTAGGTCTGTAGCTCTTCTATTGTGTCATCTTTGTCCCATTCAGTTAGGCTTCTTTAGAAATAATGAAGCAGTAATGTAATCAATCTCTATTTAAAGCTCATAGGGATGTTTGTGAGCTGGAATCCTGAAATCTAATACTGTATATTGAGTCAACTATGACAGAAAAATAGTGATCTCTATTGGATTGACATTGACAAGCCAATAAGTCTTTCGGCCCTTAAGTTTCTATAATATTTCAAAGGGTCTTAGAATTTATGATAGATACTAGGAAAATACTTTACTAATATTGCTCTATATTATATAGGTTCTATTATGTTCTTAAGTATTTTTTAATAAATGGTAAAAGTGGATTTTTAAAAGAGTTTAAATTTTTGCATAAACAAGGATAAATAAAAGTTTACCAACATCAAGACTACAGATCACAATGAAGAATCTAGACTAACAATCAAAAGATAACATTATAAAACATTGGTGAGGTTAAAGATAGATAAAGCTAAAGGAACAAACCCCAAAAAATCTAAATGAAACCTTCAAATCTAAAATTTGATAGATAGTTTGAGTTCTTAAAGATTTCATGTACCTTGACCTCCATGGTCCTTTATCATAATTACCTTCCTTTTTGATAAATAATTCTAGCATCTCTCCATAAAAAATGTAGATTTCTTAAATTTTGTAGTAGTCTTCGTGCAAGGATAATTTGTAACTTGCATTATAAACTACTTAGATTCTCAAAATTAGAACAAATAATAAGGTACATGTTCAGTTGCTTCTAGCTCTTTGTTCTTATGAGATTCCCTTTTTACCTACCAACTTTTAGAAATGACAATCAGTTTTCTTTTGATCTTAGCTATTAATTGTAGGTTAAGTGAAGGTTGAACCTTTCTAATGTGGCTGAAATCTATTGGAATTTTTGGCCTTCCCTAAGTCAATAAATACAAAAAATAGCTCCCCATCAAAGTCATTTGCACCCATCAAAGTCATTTGAGGACTTGCATAGGACCATATCTTAACCTCAGTTAACATGCCTCATTTTTCTCTTTGTTAGGATTGAGCTCAAACAAAGCTTTTGTATTCATCGACATTGAATAAATATAAGACATTCAAAATAAATGAAAAATAAAATAAATCATAATATAGAAGGTGAAGCAAGCATAAGAGAAGAAGAATCATAACAAGTAAGAATTAAAAAGGCTAAACAAAATGTCAACATGAGACAATACATGATATAAAGAAGAAACACAATAAAAATGCCTTAATAAAAATATACAGAAAAAAAAAAATGTCAATAAAATCATTATATTAGTTTTGTCAACAAGATTATAGTAGTTTCCAAATACTAGACATACTTTGCATTTCTCAAACCTATAAAATATGTGAAAAAAATACATACACAACATGTAAGAAAGAAGTAACACTAAACTATTTAACATATATTCATAACACATTACAAACACAATTTTATAACACATACGAAGTATTGCCCCTCAATCAAACAATACCTCGGATATACTGTGGTCACACTAGGTTCTTGGTTAGTCTATGAATTCTATGGCCCATGGAATGTGTACCTACACACTTACATGCACTGTCAATGTGTCCAATACAATAACATATAATCAAAACATAACACATACACTTAATAATTTACATTTCTAACATACACTTTCATGCATCCACTCATAACTGAAATAACTAGTCACACACATAATCATTACAACATAATTGAATAAGCACAATACACATATAATTAAAGTAATGGGATTCCAATTAAAAATAAATTAAAAAAAGGGAAAAAAATGGTGCATGCAAGCAAAAGCAGGGTAGTTCGAGTCTGGGAAACGGAGGTGAAGTGCGGATTTCAAAGAGTAGCTGAGGATCTTGCAAGGAGAAATTAGGGAGATCCGGAAGAGTCAGAGTACTCTAAGCTGAAAGAGTGAAGTGGCGGAGAACCACAAAAGGAAAAAAATATTCTGCAATGGGTGTTTGAGAGGGTTCATTGGGTGGACAAATGTGCATCTGAAGACAAGTGATCGAGGCAAAGCAATACACAGCAAAACATCCCTCCGCCGAACAACATGAGACACAATATTATGCAACATAGAATGGAATCAAGAATATAGGCGAGACCTTGCATCAGACAGAATGACAATACTCTCAGAGGATAGAGAACAATTGGAATAGGCGTGACTTCAGGACAAATTATTATGGGAATTTTGGCAAAAGAGAAGGCTTTCGACAGACACTTTGAAGAATTGGCAATCACATAACATTGGAATTATAGGTGGATATCAAGGCTTCAGAACAAGTAAACCTTGGAAGGGTAAAAGACATGATACGCAAGCCAATCATCACATTGGGGATATGAAAGATAGGCCTCCAAAACCGATTCCTTTAGAGGGTAAAAAGTCCATAAGTATTGAAAATCCTCAGGGCCAAAGAGTAGCCAGCAGGTCAAAGGAAATTGATATGTTTTTGAAATGGGGTAAAGAATGGGCATCTATCCACAAGATATTGGAGTGGGGATCAAACAAGTGGGGAGATACAAGTAGAAATAGCACTTTAGCTAATGGCTTCTTCTTGATAGAGTTCTATTCCAGTGAGGAGAAGTAGGATTTTCTCACCAAAGGTCCCTACTTGATGAATGTAGTGGGCATTTATACCGAGGACTAGTGGCCTAATTTCAATCCATGGAAACACCAAATCAATGTGCAACAAACCTAGATTCATTTTTATTAGATTCTTCCCATGAAATTTTGGGTGAAGGAAACCCTTGTAGAGTTGGGAAATAGTTTGGGATCTTTTGTGACAACAAAAATTAACGAAGATGGTCTTTTAGGAAGCTATGCTCGAATTTGTATCTACATGAAGGAAAATGGAAACATACTGAAGGAATTTGAGTTCTGGATAGATGAGAAAATATGTCTGCAAGGTCTAGAGTGCAAATATAATCATAGTTTATGCTAGCAGTACAACTTAAAAAATCATGGAAGCTCCGATTGCAAGAACTATGAAGGAATCCACTTAACTAATCAAAAACCGATAGGGCAAGATTTGGAGATCACAGAGGTAGATAAGGAGAACGATAGTGGAGCCCTCAATGGGGGCAAGAGACTAGATAATTAGATCATAGAAGATCAGGTGATGAATGGGAAAAAATAGGAAGCGTCACTAAACCTTGGGGGTGATCAGATCTCTTATCCTGGGGAGAACCTTGGTAATACCATGGATAACAACAATGTGGTTGTGGACTCTATAATTTAAGGGAATGAAATTCTCGATGGGGAAGATATGGAAGCAACTCCAAATTGGGAAGAGGTAGAGATCCCAAATCAACACATGACTACTAACATGATAGAGTCTCCACCCTCAGAGGATGAGAAGAAGGAATTGGATAGTGTAGTGTCCTAAAATTGCGACACTTGCAATTTCGACTGCATTTGGGTCTTCACAATGGCGACGCAACACTGAACCTGAATGGAGACCCCGAAACTTGTTCATGACATCAAAAACTGCATTTTTCAGCACCCTGGCCTGATCCTCCTTGCACCCTGTTGTCCCTGGAGGTGGGACCATGGCGCCCAGCGCCCTGGTCCCCCAAGACCATGGTGCCCAGCGCCCTGGTCCCCCAGGACCATGGCGCTCAGCGCCCTGGTCCCTGGCCCTATTTTTGGGCCCGGTCTCTGTTGGGTCTCGGGTCTTTATGTTTGCAAATTGGAAAATAATCTTCCCAGGTCGGCCTAAGGTCGGAAAAATCAGTCTTTCAACCCTAATTGGCAAGTATATAAACTACATTTCCTCTCCCATTTTGAGGAGGAAGGACATATGTGTACAAAAGGCGAAAGCGATATTCAAGCATTCAAGCATTCAAGCATTCCTTCAAGCAATTGATCATTTTAAGTCTCCATTCAAGGCTAAGTGTTGCATTCAAGACAAGGATTCAACCATTGAAGAGGAGATCACATACCACATACAACATATAACAACATTTACACCTTCGCATGTAAGAATACAAACATTCTTACAACAAGGTATTGGTACTTTATTACATTACAATCATTTACATTTACAACAATTTCTCATTTCTTGGTTAATTCCAAAACCGGGGTTTGACTTAAGGGCAAACCCCTAATCCCTAACCCCCCAATCGTCCTCTCTTTTCTATGTGTAGGTTGCAGGTACGTGGCTGTAATTGAAGATCTGGAATCCTTGTGCAGAGACGAACAGATCCCCCTTCGTTTCGCGGATTTTTCGGAGGACCGTGTGCACGTTAGGCGCCATCGTCCCGTCAACTTTCACTCAAATTTGTAGGACAGCATCGTCTCGACATTTTACTGCTAATTCCAGGTCCGCAGCTTCATCCCATATTCCTATCTCTATTTATAAGTGAATCTTTCTCACTTTACATGCATTCCTAGCTTAATCCTTCTATCCACATTCTTTACAAAAGAGGGTAGCCTTGCTGTCTTAACCCTTGAAACTCATTTAGAATCCAATCTTGCATTGTGTGGGATTAGATCTTGTGGGTTTCAACCCCTCTTTTGAATGTAAAGTCTCCCCTAAGTGAAAACCATCAACCCTAGTGACCTCCTTTCTCTCTCCTTGGAGTGGTGGGGGGAACACTTAGGGTTCGCTCACGATTTTCCACTTTACAGATAGCAGTGCACTGGAGGTCAATCCAACCCTAAATTTGGAAGTGGAAACTCCCACTTTGAACATAGCCATCAATTCATTGGTTGAGCTTGTAGAATAGAAGTAAGAGAATGTCCCAGAATATGAAGATGATTTGGAGGATGACACTAATATGGAAGATTGTTATGAGGATGATCAAATAAACACTCTGGTTGAGAAGGGGATAGAAAAGACTCAATCGAAATTGAAGAATCCCAACATGAAAACTAAGCAAAAGAGATGAGCAAAATCCAATAAGGCAATATTGGAAATGGTTGCTAAGGTGAAAGGTCAGATGAAACTAAGAAATGGGAAGGAGGTCATCCTTCCCGAGAATCAATAAGGCTTCAAACCTGAAATGCTAGGGGCATCAATGCCCCTAGTAAATGACTAGAAAAAGGTAAAGTAGATATCATTTTCTTGCAAGAAAAAAAATGGAGCAAAGAAGAATACCAATTCAGGATGAAAGCCTAGTGATAATATGAGGGTCTTTTTGTGGAATTAGCTAGTGCTTCAAGTGGCTTAGGTATGATATAGAACCCTTTGAGTGTCGTTTGTTCTTTGATTATTGAACATCCCAATTGGATTTCTGCTAGGTGTAGATACATGTGTAGGAATTTAAGTTTCTTGAACATCAATATTTATGGTCCTATTTCCACCATTGCCAAAAGAGGGCTATGGAATGAAATCACTCATTCGTTGGCACAAATGAATGGTAAAATTGGGGTGATTGGGAGAGATTTTAATACAACTTTAGACAATTTAGAAAAGCAAGGGGGGTTGCAAACTATTAAAAGAGTACAACTTAACTTCCAAGCCTTCGTTGATGGCAACCAGCTAGAAATGAGAAGTTCACCTAGACAAATCGAAGAAAGAATCTCACTAATATTATTGAAAAACTTGATCGTTTCTTTCTCTTCGGGGATTGGAACATTGAACTATTCACCTATGAGGTTGAGATTATCCCATATATTGGCTCAGATCATTTCTTGATTATTTTAAAGATCAAACCAGAGGACCCCAAAGGAGGTAGTCCATTTATATTTGAAAATATGTGGTTAAGGGATCCATCCTTGAAGGAATTGGTCCATAAATGGTGGATGGAGATTAGGATTGATAATCAATATAAATTATATCTATTTAGTAAAAATCTTGCTCATGTCAAAAGAAGACTCGAGGAATGGAATAAGGATCAATTCAAACACATTTTTGTAGAAATGGATAGGATAGTAGGGGATCTTGAGGCTTTAAATAAAGTCATTATTAAGAATGGGATGGGGTTGGAAAAATATGAATTAGAGAAAAGATTGAATTAGGAATTGAGCGGGATATCATCTCGTGAGGAGTGCCACTGGTGTCAGAAATAAAGAGAAACATGGCTCAAGGAAGGAGATAGAAACACTAAATTTTTCTACAAAAAAAAAAAAGATGTAGAAATATAGTTGAGATAAAGAGAGAAGATGGATCCATGACTCAGACGATTGAAGAATCTAATCAGGAAACTGTGAGATATTTCCAAATAATTTTGAACCTTGATACCCTAGTTCATGATCGAATTGGGGATGATGTTTTGTTAAAGATCACCAATAATTGGTGAAGATGATAATCCAAAATTGTATAGAAGCGTAACCAAGGAAGAGGTTCATATTACCACCTTTCAACTTTATCTAGACAAAGCTCCTGGCCTAGATGGATTCCCAGCCAAATTTTATCAGTATTTCTAGGATATTATAGGGGATGATGTGCATAAGGCTGTAGATAAATACAAGAATAAATGCACTATGTTGGGAGTGCTAAATCATACCTTTCTAGCACCGATTCCAAAGAAGAAGGATGCTATGTGTATGTATGATTACTGGCCCATTGCATTATGTAATACTATCTACAAAGTGACAACAAAGGTGATTGCTAATAGATTGGAGAAGGTTCCACACAAAGTTATTTCAGAAGAATAAGTGATTTTTCACTTGCAAAATCTATAGTGGAAGGCATAATTGTGGCTCATGAGTCTACCCATACAATAAGGAAAACAAGAACCCACAACATGGTGATTAAGTTGGATATACTTAAGGCATATGACATATTGGACAAACAGTTTCTGCTATCTATTTTAAGAGGGTTTGGATTTGAAGGAAAATGGATTGAATGGATAGGAAATTGTATTTGCACTCCAAAATTTATTGTACTAGTGAATGGGGTGGTGTAGGTTTTTTTAATTCAACTTGAGGCATTAGACAAGGGGACCCCTTGTCCCCTTTTCTTTTCATGATAATGGCAAAAGCACTAGGGAGATATATCTCCTTTGCCAAGAGGGAAGGCCAATAGAAAGGCATTGAAGTGACATCTGGTATCTAGATTTTATTATCCACCGATAGTTTTGGATGACACTATTCTATTTGGGAAATTTTGTAGAGTTGAGGCTAGGAACATAAAAAAGGTACTGGGTGACTATGGCAAAGCTTCAAAGTAGAGCATCAACTGGGGGAAGTTATAAGTCTTTTTTTTAAAATTTCCAACTGAGTCTACAAAGGGAGATTGCTCGAATTTTGGAATTGAGGATAGCTAGCTTCCCAGGAAGATTCCTTGGGATGCCTTTATTTGTTGGCATTAATAAAAAATGTTATTGGGAAACCTTGATTAATAGCTGTAAGAAAAAAATGGAGATGTGGAAAGGAAAGTGGCTTAGCTCTATAGGTAAAATCCTCATATTAAAAGTAGTTCTATCATCAATATCAATCTATTCAATGTCTTGTACGAAGTTGCCTAGGGTGGTTGAGGACATTCTGGTTGAAATCATGAGACATTTTTGTTGGAGTAGGATGGAGGAGACACAAAAAGTTCCTTTGATTTCATGGGAGAAAATATGTAGATCATAGGCAACTGGTGGAGTAGGACTGAAGTAGTTGAAAATTATGAATCTAGTAATGGGCCAAGCTAGTTTGGAGCATGTATACTAAAGGCAATCAAAAGTGGGTACAAATTCTTAGAAAAAAGTATCTACATTTTGACAAACCAATACGCATCCTCAACACCCTTGAACCATTGAGGAGGTTTGCAATTTGGAACTATCTATTAGAATGTAGACAGATAATCACCAAGCATATCACTTGGGAAGTCAAGAATGACATAAATGCATTATTTTGGGAGGATTCATAGGAGGGATATCTCGCTCTGATCAACAATCCCAACTTGGAGGATATTAGAAGGGAAACAAGTAGGCTATGGGGGAAGAAACTATGTAACTATGGAGAAGTTGTGATGACCAATGGAATACCAAAATGGCAATGAAAAAGTTTGAATGATTTGAATGTGGCTCAAGACCAGAGGATCACCCTATCTAATATTATAGAAGATAGAAGTCTCGCATTCTCCGAGGAGGAAGATGCAATTCGGTGGCGTGTCTCTGTGGATAGGGAATATAAGGTGAAGGTGGGATATAAAATCAAGGAAGCTATTATGGATGATAAAAAATGGCCTAAACATCTTTTATGGGGAAAAGAGTGTTTATTAAAAGAAAGAGCTTTTACATGTTTAGTAATTCTTGAAAAAGTACTTACCTAGGATTGGTTGGCTACCCTTGGCATTATTGGGCCTAGAAGATGCTACCTTTGTAGAAGTTCAGAAGAAAATGCCATTCATCTCCTCCTAACTTATTTGCATGTTGAGATGTGTTGGAAGTATTTCATGGACAAAATCAGCTTCCAATTCCATTTTCCATAAAATCCAAAAGATTGGTTTGAGATGTGGCCTGACAAGATTAGGAAAAACATTTTTGATAGCTTGTGGAAAATCATTCCATCTTCTATCATCTGGGAACTATGGAAAGAGTGGAATCAAAGAGTATTTTATGACAAATCCATGCTAAGAGAATGTCTAATAAAAAAATGGAAATGACAATTATTGAGATAGCCAAAAATGGAACTAGAAAAAAGTCACTAAAACAAAGTGTTTTCTTGAATTGGAATGATGGGATGATGAAGTTTTTTCAAGGATTGAATGTACCCCGCCTTATTGGGGGATAACAGTGCCATACAATCAATAAACCCTCACAATAATGTCAATTGGGAAGCACCTGAGCATGGATGGATTAAGGTAAATTTTATTGAGACCTCACAAGGAAACCCTAGATCCAGTAGAAGAGGCCATGTTGCAAGAGATTCTATTGGAAATATTTTAGCTGAGAGATCAAAATATATTGGGAAGACCACAAAAAATGTAGCATAATTCAGAGTAGCTTTAATGGGATTGGAGTTGGGTAAGGAAGTTGGGGCTAAGAAGATACACCTAGAAGGGGACTCTTTGATTATTGTTAATGTAATTTGACAAAATCATACACCAAATTGGAAACTAGGAAGGTGGCTAAAACCAATTAAGCGATTAGTAGATAGTTTGTTAGATTTCAAAATCAACCATATTTATAGGAAAGACAATGGTATTGTTGATAGGCTTTCCAAGATGACTCTTGAGGTGAAAGGATGAGATGTGATAGGAATGAAAGTATGGGTGGTGTCAGCGTAGGTTAATTGTGTTTGGGTGACGAGTTATTCATCACACTAACACTCTCCATAATGATTTGATAATGAAAGCATGCACGTGTGAGATAGTGGAGATCACATAAGAATGATGACATGAGCTCAAGGGAGAGTTGATGGTGAAGGCATGATGGCTGTCGAGGTGGAGACAAGTGTAGACCCCATCATTCCAGTGTATGGTGACTGCTAGAATGTGTGGGACTGCTTAGATTATATAATATTGGCGGCATAGGAGGTTGGGGAAGTACGTTCAATGATCTATTTCCCATAGAAAAGGACGAAGCATTTTAGGAGGTCAGATTTTATGCGATCTAAAGGATAGTGACTTTTGGGGAAGTGTATTTGTTATGATGAATATGGGTGGCAATTTCTATAAATAGCCTTTATGATGTGGGTGACACATTAGTTTTGCATGCTATATATCTTTCCCTTAAAACATTATCTGCACTCGAAACACCTTTGACATGTTCGAGTTGACGAAATGCCAAATGGCTTTTCTCAGGGAGATCATAGATAAAAGGTTGGTGGTTGTGCTCAAATCTGGGCACCCACTGAATTTGCAAGTAGTTAAGGTCATCCTGGGTTGGGAGTTCTTGATGGCGTATCATTGGTATAGGGTTAATACTGATATTTGTTCGATGTTTCTAGCCTTAGCTCTACATTTGGTTGTTTCAAAATCTGCGATGAAGAAACTATTCCAAATTCCATTCAAGCATGTTTTCTTGGGGGATATTGATGCGGTACTTGATAATGTTGGGCGTGGTCTTCTTGTGCCTCTTCCACAAAACTACTATTTGAAAAAGGATGAGGGGCATGTCTGGAGACTTCTGTTAATCAAAGCCCTTGAACCAAAACTCTTGGAGGCCAGATGGGGGGCATGGCAAGGAGCATCCTCTTCCTGCAATGTTTGAATCGAACGATGGAGTGCCCGATGGAAGACTGACTGATGGAATGCATGTGGGAAGAAGGGCTCATTGATGAAGATGAGGAGGATGATGGTGCAGTGGTGGTGATTGAGCTCCTAGAGGATGGGGAAGACTGGGTGGAGAATGATTGTAGAGACATGGAGGAGATTGCCAAAAGTCTTGCTCATCATACTTGTGGAACAAAATGTCCAATGATTTCTCAGGCTTTGGTGGTGGAGAGAGCCAGAAGGGAGGAAGCTGATCAAGAGGAGGATCCTTAATAGTACACTTTTACAGTCACTAGTATGTAGCTGTAATTATACCACATTTTGGTATTATAGTGGTTATTTAGGTTTGGGTATGTATGTATATGGAGACTGTTTAATTTATTTCTAACTGCCATAGGACCCCTTTCGGTGTTTTTTGAGGTTTAGAGAAATTTGACATTAATATTAAGGGTGCTGGATCTACCCAGCTATTAACTTAGCAAAAACAAAAAAAGTAACGGGATTCCATGCACTATCAAATTTTTCCAATAATCGATCATATTAGGGATAAGAATGTAATACTGCATAAAATAACCACGTAATTTAATGCACTCAAGAATGTAAACCTTATTACTAATCAAAGTACACAACATTTTCAAATGCCAACACACACATAATTACCACAGTCTATCCATATAAAAGTATGAAGTGAGTTTGCTCAGCTAGCAATGTCTATTTCTCCATAGAATAGTCGTATTCTAATATTAAGCTATGATTATGAATGTACTCAACAAAATAATCTAGGGTGTGTAGTAATCATGGTGGGTTTCATACCTTATGATGATAATAAATCTTATCCACATAATTGAGCATTCATTTAACATCTAGAATCCCCATTTAATTTAGTATAAAATCACTTTTCTACATCATCTTCATATTTTAATTTTACTTTTATCTATATACATCTTAAGACCCAAAATAAGTACAACGCATAAGGACTAAAACACACTCATTATCCCAAGCATGAAATGGAACAAATGTTTATGTTTATGTACACACAAGTCGTTAGAGTTCCCAACCCACATATGATGTCACAAGGTATGAATTTATGTTGTTGTTTAAACAATACGAAACAAATTTCTAATTTTCAAGTTGCAAATTCTATCCAGCTACTCGGTTGAGGGAACAAAAGGATCAACCCCAAGTATCAGCCTCCAATATTGGATAGGGGCTTTATAGACAAGGCCAGTCTTGGGAATTTCTCTTTGGATTATGAGGACATGAAGACTATGAAAAATAAATATGCTTTAGTGTAAGCCTGTAATCTTTCACAACAAAGGAGATCAAGTGCAAGAAACATTACGGGTTGTGCAAATGCCAAGGAAGTGAGTGTGGCTATACCCACTAAATATTCTCAAAATATACCCATAGAGGGAGTTTCATATGTGAAAGCATCTAATTTCCAAGAGAAAAGAGATTCACAGGAACAAAAACTTCTTATTTACCCAAATATATACATTCTAATCTCATCACTATAGGAATGAAATTTTACTTGCTTTATCATTCACCCCCAAGTAGACTCATCCGTCATCCATATTTATATATTTATAATGAAAAACCAAGATGAGGATTGTTTGGGGGATTCAAAATGATTAGTCGACTCTTCAAATGCCATCGGTTACACTAACACATTTCACACGCATTCAAGGAGTCTTTATTGAGGGGAATGAATCATTCCATATGTAATTCCACTTTATGTTTGTAACTGTCAGAATGTGAATCATTTCTTTTTTCTTACATGGATCTAGTGATCTCCTATTGTTATCATTGTAGGGTTATGCCCCTCGATGTAATTATGCTTCTCAATGTAATTATACCCTCTCACATGATGTTCATTATAAAATACATTTATCTTCATTTTTAGTCTCACTCTAATTAAGTTCTTTTCAGTTTAATTTATCCAGCTTAGGGTTTTAAATTTCAAGTGCCCTTATATAGGCACATTGCGAAGACAATTAGGTACTTGCTTTAATTTTTATGCATGTTCCTAGATTCATTACTTCTTTATACTCATTTGACCCATTGTGCTTCTCAGGGATTTATCTAAATCCCCAATAAAATTTGTCAAAATTTGGTATATTTCATAAGTGAAAATAGTATATTTTATTGGCAAAATACAAATATGACTTTTTATACAATCCTTATATTGATCTTGATTTTTCATTGCATCTAAAATCAATAATCATTCCAATTTTCTTTTTTATATTCAAGTCAAGCCTACTAAATGGGCCTAGAAGTTGTATATATACATCTATGTGCTTTTAAATAATTTATTATATTAATAAGACAATGGTTCTTCCTATTTACCTCCCTTGCATGCTTATTCTTCATTGAGGAGACTAAGAAAAAGGTTTTACCTAGAAGTTGTATATATATATGTGTGTGTGTGTGTGTGTGTTCTTCCTATTTACCTCCTTCTCACACTTATTATTCATTGAGGAGACTAAGAAGAGGGTGTATTGGTAGTTCTTGATAGCATTCCATAAGCTACACTACTTGATCTCTACCTCCTCAAGGTGATTCCCCTTCTTCTATCTTCTCAATAAAAAAGTGGAGTCACTTCTTGGAAAAGACAAAAAATTACATGCCTCACACTATCCATTTCACCTCATTATAAGACTTTAGATGCTTAAGCTACATAATATAATATTATAATTGGTTAAAAATCAATTTCAAATGGTCAAGACCTTCCAAATAACAACTAAGATTAGAAACCAAACTACCAAGAGCCTCTCATAACTACAAGTTTTATTACTTTTATTTCTTAATTATTTTTATCAAATTATAATTGATGTTTTATCCATTTTCTTTAAGATTAGCTAATTCTTAAACCTGACCATAACTTTTTTATAAAATATTTCAGCGTAAACTTTAATTAAAATGCAACACTACCCTTTTATAATAGATTGCAAATACTTTTAGCTTAAAAGGAACATATAAGCCCTATCTTAAAAAAAACTTAAATGATAGAAATCAAATTTTAAATCATTAACTTTTTTCCAAAGTAACATTAGCCCAATATAAAATTTAAATGAAAAAGAGTTGGTCAAATCCAAAATCCCAAAAATTTAGATCATTCTTTTCTATTCATCAATTTAAAAAAAAACGAACTCAGTTCTAACATACAATTCATTTTGTACCGATAAAACTACAAAATAAATAATACATCCCACCATTTAACAAGAGTCAGCAAACCCTAATATCTTGCCATTGCCAAGGATAACAAGGAAACAGAAAAAAAATCTCATTGCTCTCAACCTTGTCTCGTTTTAAATTGATCTCTAATTTGTTACCAAGAAATTTAATACCGCATTAGGAAATAAAATATATAAACTCAAACAATTTGCTCAAAATTTTTTATCCTGGATCTTGCTTCAACTTGGCTTCTTGATCTTTCTCCATCCACTGGTAACTAATTTGCACTTTTCTATAATTTTTCTTTCCAACCTCCTTCCTAGTTTGCACACTGCCTTCCTAAATCCTCCATTTCTTGAAGAATCCGAGTTTCTTCCTGAAGCCTCTGGTGTGCAATCAACAGAAGCAGAAAATTTACAGACTTCTTTATTCTTGTTTGCAGATAGAGAGAACATTCTAAGCTTCCGAAACAGATTTGAGTTGAGCTTTTGGGACTTGTTCTGTGTGTCTGTTGGGCTTGCAAGATTGAGTAACATTTGTATTACTTTTTCCTTGTCATAGTGTGTCCTGCAATGAGGGCAGCGCCCTTTAGTGCAGTCCGCTTCAGCCACTTCTACAACACGAAACCAGCACCAAATGCAGAGCTGATAACCACACGACTCGCAAGGCTTGAATTGCATATTAATCCACCCCATTTCCTCTGTGCAGAGTGGGCAAGTGTTGTCGCCATCCTTGTTCGACATATCCATGGTAGAAGATTTGATTCTGTAATGCAGACAACACACTGATTCCTTTCCGCTAGTGTTCTTTCTCCAATAGTCTAATATCAAAATGGACACAGATATCTATTCCGGCTATTCGTGCATATTATTTTTGAATAAATATGGGCATTTACCACTTATGTTCATCTATGGCCGACGCATGCTCATGAGCTTTTACTCACATTTCTTCTTGGTCCATGAATGATGTTACGATATCTTTCATCTGGGGCTGGTGTTAGTTTCAGTATAGCTTTTATTTGGGCTATCTTAATGATAGTCATATAGAAATTTATGTTTATGAGATTTGATTTGCTTTATGACTTTATACGCTTTATGGGTTTTTCAGTAAATATGTTTATTTAGTGGAAAAACATATTATAGATAATAAGTTGAGACAAAATGTGTATTTGATCTAATTTGAAATAAGAATAATAATGTATCTTGAAAAAATTGATGGAAAATACTATGCTAAATGATTATTATTTAAAATAATATTTGAGATAAACAGATTGAGATGATTGAGTTTTTTGGATTTTAAAATTGTACAAGAATTTGAGTCAATTTTGTGTTGAGGAATTCATCTTTGGACCTACATATTCAATCTTATTCATTGGAACTGTCATTCCTATGTAGATTTTATCTCCATGTTTGCAAACCCTTTGTGCATGTGCAAAAGAAAATTGATCGTTGTTCATACTTATGATGGAAAAATATAACTTGGTGTTGATAAACATTGTTTTAATCTTTCTAAATAAGGATATTTGTCATAGAGTAGCCTTGTTGATTGGCTTAATGGATTTTAAACAAGATGGAGGACAACAAGCAACAATGCAAATGGTGTTGTTCTTTATCTTATAATAGTTAGTGTACCTAGATTTAATCTTGTGAACTTTAAATCTTTTTTTCATATATAATTTTATTTTGATCATATCACTTGCAATATATAACTTCGTGATGTTCAAGAACACTGTTGGAATTAAAGACATTACATTTTCAGTCTATGATAATTAGTACATGTAGTTTTTGGATTTTATGTGTAAGATTTATTTTGCATCAATTAAAACATTTAGGAGAGCTAGAGGAGAAAAATGGTTAGTTTCAAACTAATACAAGTTAGAAAGAGAGGGGGAGGGAGGAAGGTTGCACATGGTTAAAGGAGCAAGACAATACTTAAAAAATAAAACAAAAAAGCCAAAAATGTGACAAAAGGAAAAAAAAAACTACAAAGAAGTGTTGAAGAGAAGAATATATATATAAGTATCTAGTCTTATGATACTTCTATATTGGCAATTCTATATATATATATATATATAGAATTGCCAATATAGAAGTATCATAAGACTAGATAAGATTAATAAATACCACAAAATGATGCATAATATTTTTACTTGACAAATCTAAAAACTACATGTGCACTAAATATTGGAATTCATAGTGTGGGGTGAAAGAAAAAACTTGCTCCTAGTTTTATCTTAGTCAAACTCTATTCATAAATTTTGGCACCATATATACATGGCACTCAGAAACGTAATGGCATAAGAAATAAAAATATAGAAGTTTAATACTTGGTGATGTCCCATTCACATATACAACATGTCCACACGTGTTGGACACATGTCAATGTCTATGTGGTGCCTAGTTGATTACATAGTTGTAATATTGTGTAGGAATACTTACACTATATATAATGTATAGTTAGTGAGGAATCTAGAGATTCACATTTTGACCCTTGGAGAAATTTTCCTTGTTCATTCTAGATAAAAGTAGTGTATCAACAAGAGGCATTTTGTGCATTAAACATGCATTTACTTTGTAATTTAATTTTCCTTCTAAAAATTACATGTCAATAAATCAACATAGATTCAACCTACTTGTTTATAATTCAAATTTCATAATAGGCTTATGTCAACCATCTTCCGACTAGATATTATTAAATATTTTTCATGTCATAAAATCCAAATAGTGAGCATAGAACATGTATAAATAGAACTTCCCCTAGAGATCATTTGAAAAAATATAGAGATTATTAGGTCATACACCCATCATTAGGATAATCCCACTTGTTGATCCCTTGAGATAAATATATAGAGATCATTTGAAAAAATGCAAGATTATTAGGTCATACACCCATCATTAGGATAACCCCACTACATATATTTATCTCAAGGGATGAACCCACATTTATTACTCAATTTTCCACATCAATTGTATCAACATGGAAAAAGAAATCTAGATTTGTCTAGATCGTTCAAATATTAGTGAGTTACATTTGAATTGCATCAATTCTTCAGTCTCAATCCGTTAGCATCATTTTAACCGCATTGATATTATTGACATCATTTATTGTTATCTTCCAACTCTTTCCAAATTTGTTAAATCAATTAATTTATAAGGATTGTCTAAGATGAAGATCCTTGCATAAAAAGATTCAAATATTATTCATCAACATTATTATTGTTTTTTTTAATAATTATAGACATCAAATGAATCTCTTTTGCACTTATATAAAGGGTTTGTGAGTATTAAAATTGAATCCATGTAGGAGGGACAATTACATGGAATAAGATCAAATATTTAGTTGTGGAATTGAATTGTTTTATTACATAATTTTAAAATCCAAGAAGATTAGTTATCTTATTTCATTCATCTCAAGTGTTGTTTATAGTTTTAGGTGATAAATATCTATCAAGGTAATTTCCATTTTTTCTTTCAATATACAATCTTTCAATATGAATTTTTTATTTTAGTTGGTGGAGAACAAACCAAAACATCACATGTCAAATGATATAATACATAATATCTCACTTGTGTAATCCTTCCTTTTATATATGAAACTTAAAATCATTAAAATAACACTATAGAATTATTCTAAATTTCTTACCACTGATATCAAGTAATGTGAAAGATAATTCTCAATATGTCTAATATATACATTTATATTATAGGAATGAAGGAGAAGGTTGCAAGAGAGAAATTTTTAATAATTTTATATTGTCCTCACATGACAAAGTCAAAATTGTGGGAGATCTTCATTTTCTTCTGCCTTTTTATAAATGATAAATTCATGTATGTTTAATATGAAAGATAAAACCCTGTGTTTTTTTAATCTATAATTGTCCAAAGATATATTATAAGATATCATAAAAGGATACAAACTAAATTTCATCTCATAGATATAAAGAGTGGTATATTGTTGTGATGTGTAAAAATCCATGCAATCCACTAAAATCAATTATTATGTGAAAGAGGAGGAACATGAGAAATGCATATCTTATCTTTAGGTTGATAGTAAATTAATTTGTAGAACTGTTCACAATAAGGCTTAGAATTACACATATTACAATTATGAAACGAATCAAACCATAATCTCCAAATATAAACCACAATATCATGAACATTTACTTGATTATTCACCTATCATGCAATGTGAGATTTGGTATTGATTTGAGCTAACCTTCTAGTGTTAGTTATAGTGATAAATTTTCCTTAGAGATATCATATATATTGTTGTTTGGCTGGGTATTTGTTGATGCTAGAGAAATTTGGGTCAATCTAAAGATCTCTTAGATCTTGGAGATCAAGAGTTGGAATGGTGGTTTTGTTGATTTAGTTTCAACAAATAAACCAAGTAGGCTACACCTAAAGCTACATTTAAACTTAGCATGGTTCTAATGATGAGATTATTCATAGAAGTTATAATGACTACATTCTTAGGCTATTTTATGAGGACAATTTTCCTTCTATATTGATTCCATGGAGTTTGAGTGATCATGTATCTATATGATTTCATCCATTCAATCATGGTTAGACATCACTTAACTTGGGGATCTATTATATGTTTTTTTTTTTGAAATTTTTAAATACAATATTGGGCTTAAGATAACCATTTCTCAAATAAAATAATGCAAGAAAGAGAAATACAATATATTGGATGATTATGTGTTGATATTCTAAGATATAGTTACTCCTATGAGTTTCACATTATTTGATGATGAGATTCAAAGTTATCTATTAATATTTTGTATCTAATAATTAAATATAAATGTATTTTGAAACTCTTATGTTTAATTTTTTAGATATGTGTGCTAGCATGTACCAATGTGAAGATAAGTATATTGGTGTTTATCATAATATCGCTCCATATGTTGATATTACACATTAAAGGATATAAAATAACATGAATATAACTTGGAAAGGAAAAACTTCATGAAATCAAATCCTTGTATAACACTTTTGTTTATAAAGAAAAATTTCATGATCATGAATCGTCCTTTATACAACATGACATAGATAGTCCCTTGGGGGTGTCAATTTCAATATCTTTTGTACATATTGAAATAGACACACTCAATGATGAAGAATTCATTTAAAGATAATATATTACCTATATTTCATACTAAATATTACATATTATACCTTTTTTTAAATATTTATTTCTATTATTTTCAATTAATCTTGTTACTTAAGAAGCAAGTTTTTTGTTTTTTACAGTACATGCATCTAATATTCCTTGAAATGGAAGAAAAATGTGAAGAATGTTTCATTTTTCATCTTAAAATCACATTAGTCACACAAAGATAAGTATCTTGGAAAGATGAAACTTTATTTTTTTAATCATATAAATTATTATCTTCAAATAATCATTCTTTATATATGTACTATCATTTACATGTTCCTATTATAAACATCATGATTCTATCATGCAATATTTCTCTCTCCCTGATTTGTGTGTATCCTACTTAGAATACACAAACCCAAGGGAGCCTATCATTACATTATAGTTTTAAAAGTTTATGTTTAATTGAGAGATTGAATCTTGCTCCAATTATTCTAGTTCTAGTTGATTGTCTTTTATTCTTTGAATCATAAAGATTTCTCCCACTTTTTTTATCTAAAAAGATAATTCAAACATTTTTAGTTGTTATTTTTTCTATCAAATATAACAAAATAAAAAATCATTAAAATATATATATATTTTTTTCAAATTGCTATCAAGGTGGTAGCTCCAATTACATTATTAGCAAAGAAAACAAGATACACGATTTTAGTAGCAATAAGGAACTTCTTAAGATCTACTCAGCTGCTCAAGAGAGAACAAATCCCCATTTGCACCCGTACATTATTCGCAAAGAAAACAAGAAACACGATTTTAGTAGCAATAAGAAAACAGAGTCCTTATGACCGCTATGACTTCTTAAGATCTACTCAGCTGCTCAAGAGAGAACAAATCCCCATTTGCACCCGTCATGTACTCATATGTCTCAAGATTGTTCCTACTCAAACCATCTCCCAGAGAAGAGAGAAAGTAAAGTGTCATGCATATCCTTGTTTTTTAAGAATCACTTCTATGTCAAAAGAATTAACAACCAGACCGTTGAAGGCTTCAAACTTAAGTCTCTTCAGGGTCCTGAAGATGGGGGACAACCATACACTTGATAGCTTCCACTGCCTCATGGTCCCCAATAGTTTGTGCTAGAATGCAGATAAATCTCTCAAGGAGCTCAACATTGTGCACATGGCCATGAACCAGGCGCTCATTCTCTAAGATCTTTCTCAGTGCTTCCTTTGCCTCATCCCTATCCAAAACAAAGATCTCCTTTAGTTGTGCTTCCTCCGATGCCTGGTTACACTGTAACCTCACATTCGCATAATTTTGGGATAAACATTGTATCCACCTCCTTAGACACCAACCTCGCCATTCGGGCTACACTGAGATGTTTTCACCTCCATCTACATGCTCGACTTTATAACGATAGGCAAAATTGGCAATTTCCATGAAGAATGCCACTTCAACCTAATAACCCTGAGAAAATTGAGCATTGCGCTTTGGATAGACCCCCTAGACATCTCCTTACATATCACCTGTGCACAATTGTATTCTGATATGTGTGTTCTCAGAACTGCCTTCAGAGCACATCAAAAGCATCGTTATGAATGGGACGTTGTCATTGAGTCTTAGACCAGTCCAAGCCATGATGTTGTTTGAAATGATAACATCATTTGCTTGATCGATGGCATGATTCAATAAGAAATCTGCTTCTTGATTTTCTTCACAAAACAATTTTTTTTTCAAAAAGATCCGTTCCTTCTAGGGTCTCCCAAATGTCTCACTCACATTCTAGATTTCCAACTTGGGGCATTTCCAAAAATCATTAAGAATTTGAAGAAAATAGAAAAAAAATGACTTGTAAGGTTATAGATAGAGTTTTTTTTTTGTTTTCAAATTAAAAAATAACTATCTTATTTCTAATTTTTGTTAATTAATTGTGATTTACATTTAGTTTTATTTTTAATGCCTAATATTCTCCATAATGCACAACTTGAGGTATCTAAATAACATCATTTCATGACTTCCTACACAAATTACTAGTACTAATGTCTAGGGCATGCACATATTTTATTGTATATTTCCACATAATGTGCATGTGAAATTTTCATATATTATCGAAATTAACACTTTTGTTTAAATGAAGACATTAATATGAAAGGTATTACATTTTTCATTATTTTCTATTTTCCATGTCTATCAAACACAGGTCTTTATGTTTGGTGAAAACTTTGGACTGATTTTAAAATTAAAAAATATATGTGTTGATAATAACATTATTAAAACATACCATCTTTAAAAAATTCTTATATTCCAAGGACAATAGTCATGTAAAACTCATGTCATGACAACATTGTTTGATCATAGAAAATATTGCTCAAATGAACATTTTTCCAACAAGTTAACATGCAGAATGGAGGAAGATAAATTTCCACATGGACACCTTCAATTTAAGGTCGTTCAATAAATGGTGGCCCACTTGAAGATCATGTGATGTCTTCATCGTATATTAAGTTGAAATTTCTTTAAAATCACAATTGATTAAAGGATACTTCCTAATGAAGGACCTTCATTCATAGGTGGCCTTCAATCAAAATTTATTTCTTATATAGAAGGTCTAATAGATGTGGAAGACATATGGCTTTGACATGAACTTCATTTAAATATCTTTCTATCAAAAAAATAGTTCAATTAAACATTTTTTATTGAGTAACACTTGCAAAACCATTTTTCTAAATTATATTCCCAAAGTGAAAGGAATTTTTGCTTCCACACTTAGGTATGATTATCAAGTAGATTCTCATGCACATAAAGTGACGGAAAAATGTATGGGTAAAAAGTGTATACCATGCACTTCTACCCTTCATTTCGCACTACTTTATGTGGGTCTGATTAGTACTCTATGTTGGCACAATATTTCAACCAATTTTGCACTTATGTTGAATTCCAAACATAGATTGACCATCATAAATAACCTCTTATCCTTGCATATAGCATTTTCAATAATGAAATCATATTTCTCTCTTTTGTTTTACTCGTGTTAGATTTACCTATAAAGGATTCACCAATTTCTTCAAAAATTAAATTAAATCTCAAGCCCAAGTCAACTCACTTCTAATTAGCTATTATTCATTGTTTCCCATGTCAATTTCTTTTAAATTGTGCACTTAGGACAAGTATAAAATAACATCACCCTTAGACCATTAAAAAAATATTATCACGATCATTAGGGAAAAAGTTTCTACATCTATCTATCATAAAGGGTGATTTAATATTCCTACCTGAAGTCTCTTGTATGAATCACATTATCCATATTATTCATTATATTGAAAAGAAGAAAACCTTAGCTCTTGCACTAGGTTACTTTATATCCATTGTATTATATTTTATTGTATCACTTGTCTTAATTCTTAAAATCCTCAACATCACCATAGCTCCTTTAGTTGTATTTATTTCTTTTTGTCTTCCAAATTTATCAATTTTTTAAAAGTTAATCAACAAGGCCTGACTAAGAAAAATGAGGTGAAGAAGCCACCTCTCACATCTAACATAACAAGTCATAATCATGTTCTTCAACATTTGTAAAATATTTTACTATAGGTGACATATTTAAGAAAAACTCTTTATAGATACAAAGATTTGAAGGTTCGACAATGCCATATCTATAGAAAAGTATTTAATTGTACCTTTTGGGTCAAAACAATAGATATGCGGATTATAACTACATTATAGGGTTTCAAATAAGTTTGCATGTATTTTCAAAAATCATAAAGAACACTTGTCTTTATTTGGTTGTCTTAGATGATCTAGAATTAAATATTAGGTAAGTTTCATCTATTATACTCTTGCTTTTTATCTATTTCTAGGGTATGCATTTGAAAGGAATCTAGACCTAAATCACACTAACCCTATGAGATAAATAATGCAAGTTGTAGAAGTTAATGATTCAACCTCACAAGCCAAGAATCCTTTACAAACACACCACTTGACACAAAGAAAGATCAAGCAAGGATAGTTTGCTCAACACAACTAGAGAATTTTGTAGTGATTGCACAAAAAGATTATGTTACAAATGAATGAATTAATCCTTATAAAATGATGAATGAAACTTGACATAGTCAAGGTAGGGAGATCCAATGAAGGAAAGCCCAACCTTGCAACTTAACACATAAATCATGAAAAACCTTCTAGTAATTGGTAGCAAGATGCCAGAAATAGTAGAAAGAACAGCCGGTAATATAACAAAACACATAACTGGTAAATAGTTTCTATAAATCTTATTAAAATATGAAGAATTACACATGCCACATGCTGGATTGCAGTCCATGATACAAATAATGCTTACAACACAATTACAAGATCCACAGATCATCCATATATCATATCGGCTTCCACGAACAGTCTGTTGGTTCGACCCTAATCCAGACCTCAATCTTCTAGACTCAGTCCGACCAGTTCAGAATCTTGCCGGATCTACATCTTCGGTCGATCTCAAAAATTCTGTTTTCTATCTTTTGACTTCTATCTATTTTCAAATGATTCACTAGCTTCCATCTATATCCTCCGTAAATAATTAGAACTCAATCAAGTCGGCCCAAAGACTAACCCGTTCATGAAACATGCAATGGTAACATGTCGGCTCAAATCACTAAGAACAAACACAAAAAACATAAAATGATGTGTGGACCTCTGGGAATAACGGCCAAGGCCCATAGCAACATCTTGAACGATCCACAAGTCACGGAGATCAACCACAACCTGATCCAACTTTGCTCAACACACTGCTAGACTAACCGATAAGAACATATCAACCAAGCCAATATTGGAATCGATAACTCACCGGGAACTAAGCCAACTACCATGAAACTCAAACATGACAAAAATCATGAACACAAGGGAATAAACCCAAAACCACAATGTTAAACACTCAAACCAGAAGAAATGCCATGCTCTTAGGCAATTCCATTGGAAACTGCCCAATTGATAAGAACTAGACCGGTGCTCCTACATTAGACTCTCGGTATTAATTGAAAAGTGAGTCCCATCACTTGATTCAGTTCGATGATCTGTCAGTAGGTACTTGCAACTGCCTCACGGGGGTTTGACGATCTGACTACAACTTCCAGTTGCCTCTCCATGGTGATCTACCAGTCCAAACTATAGGCAGCCTCAATTGGTGATCTTTTCAAGTCTCCTCCCACTAACTGCCTCAAGCTCAAGCTCTAGGATCGGTGGTCTACCTACAAACCTTTCTTTGCCAGGTCACGTTCGGCAATTTGAACAAGTCCAAAATTTTCTTCAATTTTCTCTCCAACCAATCGGTGCACAATCAACACTTTGTCCAACAACAAGCTCACAAACCAATTCTAATACCATTTGATGCAGTTAAGGCAAGGAGATCTAATGAGGGACAACCCAACCTTGCAGCTTAACACATAAATCATGCAAAACCTATAGGTAACTAGTAGAAAGATGCTAGAAACTATAGAAAGAACAACCAGTAATATAACGAAACACATAACCGGTAAATAGTTTGAATAAATCTAATTACAATCTGAAGAATTACACATGCCACATGCTGGATCATAGTCCAAGATACAAATAACACTTACATCATAATTACAAAATCCATATATCATTCACATATCATATCGGCTTCCAGGAACAGTTTGTTAGTTCTACCCCAATCCAAACCCCAGCCTTCCAGTCTCAGTCCAACTGGTACAGAATCTCGTCGGATCTACATCTTCTCTTGATCTCAAAAAATCTATCTTCTATCTTCTGACTTCTATCTATCTTCAAATGATTCACCAACTTCCATTTATATCATCCACAAATAATTATATCTCAATCAAGTCGGCCCAAAGACCAACCAGTTCATGAAACGTGCAATGGTAACATGTCAGCTCAAATCACTAAGAATAGACACAAAAAATATAAAACAATGTGCGAACCTCCAGGAATACCGACCAAGGCCTAAAGAAACATTTCCAACAATCCGCAAGTCATGGAGATCAACCGCAATCCAATCCAACTTCGCTCAACACACTGCCAGACTAACCAGTAAGAACATATCAAGTGGGCTAATACTGGAATCGATAACTCACCGAGAACTCAGCCAACTACCATGAAACTCGAACATGACAAAGATCACAAACATAAGGGAATAAACCCAAACCACAATGCTAAACACTTAAACTAGAAGAAATGCCATGATCTCAAGCAATTCCACTGAAAATTGCCCAATCGGTAAGAACTAGACTGATGCTCCTGCATCAGAAACCTAGATGAAAACCCTAAAACTAGATTAACTTAGCTAGTGCCAATTGTCACACTTAAGATATTGTTATCCTAATTAAATAAAAGGAAAAAAAAACACTTAAGTTTAGATTAAGTAAAAAAGTAATTAAAGGGCTCAATTAACTAAATAATCATATAATGTGTCCTAATTACTCCAATAACCCTTTTAAGATTAACTTAGGTAGTAGTTAAAAAATATGAGATGAATGTAAATATGCAAGCATGAATGATTCTTGATAATAAAGGCTTGATTAGGTGTTCATGTACAAACCAATGCAACTCTCATAAATAAAGAAAATGAGAAAAACCATGTGGGAGAAAACTTCTCTCTAAAATAGAGAAAAAGAAATAGAAAAAAAGTTCATGTGACGAAGTATGAAGAACTCAAAAATGTCTCCTTGACTGGTCTCTACTAAGTACAAAACATTGGTGCAAACAAATTAATGCACACTCTCTTATTTAGGCAACTAATCCCACATGGAGTAACCTAATGTCCTAGATCGTAAGCTTATTTAATATTTGACTAGGGATGTATATACTTGGATGATACTGACACTATGTGTGGAGAAAAAGACTCTTAAGTTATCCATCAAATGTGCAAAGGAGACTATCAACTAATGAAAGCATAAATAATATTGAAATGAGAAATCAATTTGTTAACAGGTTGTTGTGGATTGATAGTTCTGATAGTAAATATGATTAGTATAGATGCCAAGCTAACAATATGAGAGGGGGGGGTGAATCATTCAAACTTAATCTTCAATAAAAACAACATATTCAACCTCGGTAACCTTATCAGAAAAACTGTAATGCATGTAGACCCATAAATAGATAAGATCACAAACATATAACACCAAATTTAATGTGGAAACCCAAATAGGGAAAAACCACTGTGGGATTTTAGACCCACTAAGAAATATACTCTTCTAGAGTATGCTTGGTTAAAAGCAAATCTTGTTAAAGATTACAAACACATTGCTAGATGTGACCCGGTTAAGGGATTTCCCTCTAATCTGTTAGGATCTTCACCTTGTTAGAAGTGACCTTGTTAAAGGATTTCAAACACTCAATAAGAATGTCACCTTGCTAGAGAATTTTACAAATAAGACTGTTAAGTCCACTCGGTTAAGAGGTTTTCTACTACTTCTCAAAATAACAGTAATAAAAATATGTCTGCAACTTCACATCCAGAAATGTTGAAGCAGATTCTTATTTGCTCAATACAATTAATTCATAGGACTTATCTTGTCCCTCTGCTTGGCTCTATACTTTGTTATCAAAATAGGCCTTCAAGCTTCTGTGCTCGGTAATCACTATGTAGCATCCCTATGCATACACTTGCCTACATACATTGTTTATCAACAGTTTCCTATTTATAAACAATCTTCCAACCGCTTAATCTCCTTGATCACATTTCCCATGATCAATCATAGCCATCAGATCTTCAATCTTGTCCAGGTTCAATGTATCCTTCGATCTAAAAATGTTTTACCCCGCCTTGGAACTTGCATTTTCACCTTGGAACTTGTGTTAGGGTATTGCAGTTCAATCTGAGCTATAGATCTTCCTAACGATCTTTCTTTACCATAGATTCTTTGACAATCTTCATACACGGCTTACCAATCATTTAATCCACTCTAGCTCATTAGCTTCCTTCATTAAATATCACATGTAAACATTTAATGCATTCTGTTATAGCTCGGTTGTAACTCGGTAAATACTAAACTTCACTCGGTAGACATTCTACCTTCATTAACCGATAGCGATAACCTTAGGGTTTTACCGACTAGGTTCTTTAGGGTTTACTGACTAGGTTCTTTGCTCGGTATCATAGTATAGTATTAACCTTTCAAACAATAGCATATGTAGGATATCAAAACAATCTAAACATCATGATGTCATAATTGTCTAACTCAGTAATAGTTGCCCATTGAATAACTTATCCCCTTATTCATCATATTCTTTCTGTGTCTTTTATCGACATCTTTATACTTATCAAATCATACTTCTTAAGATATGGCAACATCATATTGAATTAGAAAATCAATTTCTTGACATCAATGACAAAATAATAATATTAAGACAGTAATTATCCTTAATCAGTTATATCCATAGTCATCAACAACCTTCTCAATATCCTTATGAAATGCCAACAATCTCTCATTGTAATTGGAATGCCAACCTTCTTCTTTTCTATTATAATGCCAACAATCTCCCCCTTTGGCATTGATGGAAAAACCAATTGATTTGACTTTATTGATTCGGATTCAGATTGCTGTGAAATTCTGAAATGCTCTCCCTTTGTCATTAGTCTTCTCCCCGGTTTTGAAATGTAGTTTTCTCCTTCGGTTAGTAGACTTCTCCCCCATACATTAGTCTTCTCCCCCTTTGACAACAAAGCCAAAAATGAAAAGAACTAAAAACATAATTTCTTCCTTTGAGAAGTGAATTCCATGCTGTTATGTATCAATTCAGTCTCAGTCAGAGCATTTTGTCTTCAATTCTTGTTCCCTGTTTATTGTTTCCTGCACACCTTTAGAAAACCTCCTAAAGTGTGTAAATCATCATCAACTCCTAAAAGATATTCTATAGAGTCATCGAATTGATGCTTTCATCGAACTCGATCAGTGAATGGAAGATAGGGGTAGGACCCCTAACTGACTTCTAAGATACTAAAAGGTGTCCTTTGGCAGTGGCTTGGTGAAGATGTCTACAATTTGTTCCTTTGTGCTAACATACTCCAAAACCACTTTCTTCTCTTGAACTTCTTCTGTAAGATAATGATATTTGATAGAGATGTGCTTTGTCTTAGAGTGCATAACAGGATTCTTTGAAATGTTAATGGCACTAGTGTTATCATAGAATATAGTTACTGGCTCGGTGACTTGCTCATTTATACCTTCCAACAGTTGTTTGATCCATGCTATATTGGTGCAATTCAGTGCTGCAACAACATATTCAACTTTTGCTGTTGACTGAGAAACACATCCTTGTTTCTTGCTAAGCCAACTCACTAGTCTTTCTCCTAAAAAGAAAGCACCTCCACTTGTGCTTTTCCTATCATCAATTTTGCCTGCCCAATCAGCATCAGTATAAACTTTTAAATAAAAAATATTTCATTTCTGATATACTAAGCCATAATCTTCAGTGCCTTTTAAGTATTTGAAAATTCTTTTGATTGCCGTCATGTGTGTTTCCTTAGGATCTGCAGAAAATCTTGCAACAATACCTACTGCATGTGCTATATCTGGCTTGCTATGAACAACATATTGCAACTTTCCAATCATAGATCGGTAAAGTGTCTCATCAATAGATGCAGATTCATCATTCTTTGATAGTTTACAGTTGGTAGTCATAGGAGTACTTACTGGTTTTGAATCCTCCATTCCAAATTTCTTCAAGATTTCCTTTATGTACTTGGGTTGGGTAATGAAAATCTCATCTTTCATTTGCAGTATCTGCAGACCTATAAAATATTTTATCTCACCTATTAATGACATCTCAAATTCTTTACTCATTCCATTTCCAAAGTTCTTGCATAGAGAGTCATTTCCACTAAAGATAATATCATCAACAAATATGGTTGAGATCAGTATTCCATTTTCATCATTCTTCATGTACATATTGTTGTTTTCACTTGTTCTTATAAAACCAATTTTGATCAAATATGAGTGCAATCTCTCATACCATGCTCTAGGTGCTTGTTTCAGACCATATAAAGCTTTGTTCAATTTACATACCTGATCATTATTTTCTCCTTCAACAAATCCTTCAGGTTGTTCAATGAAAACTTCTTCTTCTAATATACCATTCAGAAATGCAGATTTGACATCCATTTGATATACCTTGAAATTCTTGTAAGAAGCATATGCCAACAATGTTCTTACTCCTTCAAGTATTGCCACAAGTGCAAAAGTCTCACCATAATCAATTCCTTCTTCTTGGGCATAACCTTTGCAAACTAGTCTTGCTTTATTCCGAATGACCTCACCTTTTTCATTTAGCTTGTTTTTGAAGATCCACTTTGTACCGATTACATTTTTGTCCTTCGGTCTTGGGACTAGTGTCCATGTGTCATTCTTCTTGATTTGGTCAATCTCTTCTATCATAGCATTTATCCAATCTTCACTGTTAAATGCCTCTTTCACTATTCTTGGTTCAAATTCAGATATTAGACATGTGTTTTGTCTTAGTTTGTTCCTTGTCATCACTAGATCATTCTTATCTCCTATAATCTGACTTGGTGCATGATTCCTTTTGACATACCTGGCTAATATAAGCTCGGCAGGCTTTGTATGATCTTCTTCATCACTCGGTAATTGGATATTCTGTTCATTTTCTTTAGCAGTCTTCTCGGTAGGACTTCTCGGTTGAACATAGACAAATCCTTCATAATCTTCTGGTTCTTTGGAGTTTCCTTCATCATTTCTTTCTGCAAATTCATCAATTTTCACATTTGCACTTTCTACTATTTTGTTAGATGATTTGATTAGACATTTAAATGCTTTGCTTCTAGAAGAATAACCTAGAAATGTTCCTTCTTCACTTTTCTGATCAAACTTACCATTTCTATCATCTTTGTGAACATAGCATCTACTCCCAAAGATTTAAAAATAACTTACATTAGGTTTCTTGTCATTCCAGATTTCATAAGGTGTCTTCAAAGTTCCTTTCTTCAGTTGTACTCAGTTTAGGGTGTAAACTGCTGTGCTTATTGCTTCTCTCCAAAATGTTTGTGGAACTTTCTTTTAAATCATCAAGGTTCTGGCACAATCCACAATAGATCTGTTCCTTCTCTCAGCTATCCCATTCTGCTATGGATTTTTCGCTGCAGAGACTTATCTTTTTATACCATGATCATTGCAAAATAAGTTGAACTCATCAAAAGTAAACTCTCCTCTATCTGATCTGAGACATTTCAGTTGTCTTCCTATTTCATTTTCAACTCTAGCCTTTTACCATTTAAACATTTGAAAAGCTTCTGATTTTTCTTTTAAAAACATTACTGACATCATCCTTGAGTAATCATCCACAAATAATATGAAATATTTATCACCATAATAACTCTGAACTTTCATAGGACCACAAAGATCAGTATGCACAAGATCTAAAATTCCCTTAGAAGTGTAGGACTTACTTGTAAAGCTTGATCTTGTCATCTTACCCATCTGGCATCCTCGACACATAGCATTCTTAGGTTTTTCAAGACTCGGTAGACCTCTTACTCGGTGCTTCTTACTTATTTTGATCAGATTATCAAAATTAACATGACAAAACCTTTTATGCCATAACCAGGTATCATCTATCCTTGCATATAGATATTTATTCCGAGTTGAGTCAAGATGAAATGTATTACCTCTTGTTTGTGTCTCGATAGTAGCTAACTTTCCATGCTTGTCATGAACTTTGACAATTCCTTTTTCAAACTCTATTCGGTAACCTGTGTTGTTTAGCTGTGCTACACTCAACAAATTGTATTTCAAACCTTCAACCCAATAAACATCATTACATTTAGCATTGTCAAGAAGTGTTATGGATCCTTTACCTCTTATCGGACATGGTGCATCATTACCAAATCTTACATAGCCTCCATCATAATCATCTAATTTTATAAACTTGTGTTTATCACCTATCATGTGATGTGAGCAACCACTATCTATGATCCGAGAATCATTAGTATTTATATGAGAAATTAAAGCTTTTTCTTCATATCTTTCTTCATCTGATCCATCTTTGATAGCCACATAAACAACTTCCTCTGTATCAGTTTCATCTAATTTATCATCATTAGATTCCTCATCAGCTATTAGGCATGTCTTTTTATCTCTTCTCCTGAAGTCTTGGTGTCCTTTGTAATGATTATCTTTCTGTTTGTCATCTCGGTAATCTCTCTTTTCACTAGATTCTTTGTCAGGACAGTTAGAAGCCATATGTCCCATCTTATCACAATTGAAAATTTTTAAAGGTAGCTTTCCTTTATACTTACCTTTTCCTCTCGGTAGCCTTTTGGCTAATAGTGCTTCAAACTCTTCTTGCTTTCTGATTTTCTCATACAGTTTGTGTACCTCCTCCATGTTTTTGTGAAATCTTTCACTTGCTCCACTGTGATTCCCTTCAGAGTACTTATACTTTCTATCATTGTAATCATTAGTTTCATCAATATGAAAAGAACTTAATGCAGATTCAACTTTATTTACTGATGACCCACTATTATCAAAGTTACTTAACTCAAATGCATGTAGCTTACCAATAGTAGCATCCAAGGAAACTGGCATATTGGGTATAGACTTCAATTCATTGATTGCAGAGACTCGGATTGCATAGGCAGGTAGAAGGGTTCTCAACATCTTACTTGTTACATCCTTTTCTTCAATAGTCCCTCCTACTCCTTTGATTTGATTTACAATCTCCTTTAGTCTTGTACTATACTGGGTTATGTTCTCACCTTCATTCATCCTCATAGATTCAACTTGTCCTCTTAGACTATCCACTTTTGCTCGTTGAACGTGTTCATCTCCACCATATACAGATATGAGCTTAGCCCATATTGCCTTTGCATCAGTACATCCTTCTAGATCATTAAACTCTGAGTCAGTCAATGCAGATGTTATTTCAATCATTGCTTCAATATGTTCTTGCTTTGCCTTTATCTCTTCCATTGTTAATGGATAGGTGCTTAATGTGATGAAATCATTCTCCAGATAATAGACAACATATTCTCCAATTCCTGATAGATGCAACTTCATCCTTTTTTGCCATGTAGAGAAACTTGACTTATTCAGCTTCGGTGCATCCCTCTTATACATCTTTTGGATCTTTAACTCAAGTGCCTCTAAACTTTTCTTTCAGAGTCCAAAGCTCTGATACCAATTGATAGTTCTGATACTAAATATGATTAGTATATATGGCAAGCTAACAATATGAGAGGGTGGGGGGGGGTGAGTCATTCAAACTTAATCTTCAATAAAAACAACAGATTCAACCTCGATAACCTTATCAGAAAAATAGTAATGCATGCAGACCCATAAATAGATAAGATCACAAACATATAACACCAGATTTAATGTGGAAACCCAAATAGGGAAAAATCACTATGGGATTTTGGACCCACTAAGAAATATGCTCTTCTAGAGTATGCTCAGTTAAAAGCAAATCTTATTATAGATTACAAACACATTGCTAGATGTGACCCGGTTAAGGGATTTCCCTCATATCTGTTAGGATCTTCACCTTGTTAGAAGTGACCTTGTTAAAGGATTTCAAACACTCAATAAGAATGTCACCTTGCTAGAGGATTTTACAAATAAGACTGTTAAGTCCACTCGGTTAAGAGATTTTTTGCTACTTCTCAAAATAACAGTAATAAAAATATGTCTGCAACTTCACATCCAAAAATGTTGAAGCAGATTCTTATTTTCTCAATACAATCAATTCATAGGACT
This sequence comes from Cryptomeria japonica, assembly GCF_030272615.1. NCBI lineage: Eukaryota > Viridiplantae > Streptophyta > Pinopsida > Cupressales > Cupressaceae > Cryptomeria > Cryptomeria japonica. The sequence goes on from NC_081407.1 coordinate 340,806,888, forward strand.
TATCTTGTCCCTCTGCTGGGCTCTTTACTCTGTTATCAAAATAGGTCTTCAAGCTTCTATGCTCGGTAATCACTATGTAGCATCCCTGTGCATACACTTGCCTGCATACATTTTTAATCAACAGTTTCCTATTTATAAACAATCTTCCAATCGCTTAATCTCCTTGATCATATTTCCCATGATCAATCATAGCCATCAGATCTTCAATCTTGTCTAGGTTCAATGTATCCTTCGATTTGAAAATGTTTTACCCCACCTTGGAACTTGCATTTTCACCTTGGAACTTGTGTTAGGGTATTGCGGTTCAATCTGAGCTGTAGATCTTCCTGCCGATCTTTCTTTACCATAGATTCTTTGACAATCTTCATACACGACTTACCAATCATTTAATCCACTCCAGCTCATCAGCTTCCTTCATTAAATATCACATGTAAACATTTAATGCATTCTGTTATAGCTTGGTTGTAACTCAATAAATACTAAACTTCACTTGGTAGACATTCTGCCTTCGTTAATTGATAGCGATAACCTTAGGGTTTTACCGACTAGGTTCCTTAGGGTTTACCGACTAGGTTCTTTGCTCGGTAACATAGTATAGTATTAACCTTTCAAACAATAGCATATGTAGGATATCAAAACAATCTAAACTTCATGATCTCATCATTGTCTAACTCAGTAATAGTTGCCCATTGAATAACTTATCCCCTTATTCATCATATTCTTTCTATGTCTTTTACTGACATCTTTATACTCATCAAATCATACTTCTTAAGATATGGCAACATCATACTGAATTAGAAAATCAATATTTTGACATCAATGACAAAATAATAATATTAAGACAGTAATCATCCTTAATCAGTTATATCCATAGTCATCAACAACCTTCTCAATATCCTTATGAAATGCCAACAATCTCTCATTGTAATTGGAATGCCAACCTTCTTCTTTTCTGTTATAATGCCAACAATGGATAACTAGTAAGTTGACTCAATGGTGGTTGTGAGTAAATAATGTATGACTTGGTTATAGCCTAGACTCTAATTATTAACTATGTTGACATATTGCGTAAATTGAACAAATCATAGCAATGAATCTAAAAACTAAAAACAATCTAACTAATGCTCTAACAAATAAAACTAAGAGAGAGAGAGAGTTACACTACCTCAAGTGCCCCTTTCTTGAAGAGATGTGACCTCAAATCTCAGACAACTCAATAAATTGGTGCATTAATAATAATTCACTTTATTCAGATTGATCAATGCATAACAATAGTAACAATATTATTCTTGAGTACTCAGAAATCTAGGTGAAATCAAATTTAGATTATATACATGTCGAAGAAGATCTTCAACTCAGGCATAATTAAACTTTTGTAGATAGTCCATAGAAGTAGAACAATTACTTCTCTAAAAGTATTGAAAAATATATGCCAATCCTCCCCAGTACAGAGGATGACTTATTCTATCAAGAAACTGAAATAAAAGCAAACTTAAACATGAGTTCTAATTGGACTATTTATTCAAAACAATAACAACAAAATAAGAACGTGTAAGAATTGGTGCATGTGGAACTATGAAACATAACTCCATTATCCCAAAGACTCCTAAAATTCCTTTGGGCATTTATTAGACAAGAAAAAGTCATCATAACCTCATTACAATCACTTTCTAGTAGATAACCCTCTGATTTCTTCCACGTAGACAACATGTCATGATTTGCTTTGGCTATGGGATGATTGTAAATCCTTAAGCTGCATATCAGTTTCTTAAAACAAGCATTTACCCACGTCAACATCATTTATAAATATTCACAATATATCAACCCGAGGAATTCACATTTCATATTTATATAATCACATGCTATATATATCTTTAGCTAGGTAAAAGTATGGTTTAGGATAGTTAAAATATATAAAAGTAGTAGTAAAGAAAGTGAAATAGTAGAAACTATAGGAATCGTCACCCCCCAATTATTGAATTGGTCACATAGGTACAATAAATACTCCCTCCAAAGGAGTGAAAAGAGGAGATGATGTATCCCCCCTTAAGAGATCTAAGCTCCAATGCCAAAGAGGAAGGCTTGAGGATGGATACGATGAAGTTCCAAGAGTGGCAATCTGTATTCCTCCCCTTGGGAAAAATAATTCCAATGGACAAGGTAGAAGAAACTCCATGAAAGGAGATGGAAGGAATAGTATCATGATGTGTGCAATAGAAGATTGCTCAACTATCTACATGTTTGAATCAAAAGATATGAAATCAAATGAAGAAATTCCAAACAACTGTGAAGATACTTGAAGAACAACCTTTTAAGGAACTAACTATGGGATTAAAATAATGAAAAATCTACCATCGAAGAGAAATTAAATATCCTCAATCATGTCCCCAATGTCTCAAGTGTGTGATGTATCAAATAATCCTACAATATCTAGCAAGTGCTTATCCCACATTGCTAAAACTGGAACAAAACAATCAACCTACTAAACTGAACTAATCTCTAAGAAAAAGAAAGATGGAGGATGAGGCACAACATAAGTCTCATAAACCACTATGGATGATAGAAACACACATAGGTTCAAGTGAATAAACCTCTCACATACCTGATCCACTCTATATGCATGAGACTTAAGACTAGTAAATGGAATTGCATGCTCGACAAGAGAACAATATGATAACTCATATAACCATGATCCATGATCAATACTACCAACTATAGTAAGTTCTATACTATGTAGATCTATGATGAGCATTGAATCTGGGTGAACTCAACTATCTTGCCTATCCAACTAGGAAATTAATATAGTAGATGGAAATGAGGCTAGAAGATAATGAAGGGACACAAATAACATTATTAAATGTACCATCATCAACCTCAATAGAAGCACTCCCAGTAACACTCATGTAAGTGATGTGTTTATGCAAAGAAAGCATGTTCCTTCATCACATGTTCATCATATTCCATACAAGTTGATTCTTGACCCATAATATGGAAGTCAAGTAGTGGTTGAATATGATTTGTTTGAAGATTTTTCAGATCATCTATCTTCTTTACATGGTAATGATTCTCATCATGTCATTTATTGGTACAATAAACACACTTATGCTTGACCTTCTTGGATGAATACCTCTTGGAAGAGGAGGAAGAATTTGAATCTTATGCACGAGACTCAAAAATTGGCTTAGTAGACTATGAACCTCTATGTTTTTTTTTCTTCTATTTCCTTGTAGATTTATGAGCAACCAAAGACTATGATTTGGAACTATATAATGAATCAAGATATGTCAACTTTTCGTATTACCATGTAAGATGCTCATAAAACACCTCAAATGAAGGCATAGTGAAGGAAATACCTAAAATATCCATGGTGGAATAAAATAGCAAAGAAAGAACTGAAAGGGTCCTTGAAGCTCTGAGAGAATAAAATATATGCACTCTTTGTCATTCTTGTCCTTGCCATAACCTTGTAGAAGTTATCTAATGGATTTAAACTTCTCCAAAAGTTCCTTAATGGAGGGGATGGAATTAGGTATTAATGATGTCAAATATGTCTCAAGTTGAAGTGCATGAAAGTCATTAATACCCCAAAAAAATCCTAAAATTTTAGCCACATAGGCCTAAGGGTGTCACACGAATCAATATAGAACTAGAGACTATCTAAAACCTGTAGGTCAATTAAACCTATAACCTCATCCATCTTGTCCCCATGTTGCAAGATCTCAAATAATGAGCCAAATTTGGTTGAGTCTCATTTAAACAAGACCATAAACCCTTAGATTAAAGCAATTTGGTCATCTTGGTCCTCTAGGTATGATAGTTATGGGGTGTAAGTTTCTCAATAGATGGTTCCACTACTGGAATTGGTTTTTAGATTAGGAAGGGGCTAGGACAATATGCAAATTTAAAGATGATGATTCTTACCCCCACAACAAGAAAAACTAACCTTTTTGCCACTTTTTAAGCTGAGAAATGATAAATCAAGAAATAAATAAATTGAGATCTTCGAATACCTGATGCAAATTTTAGAAAAATGGATATGAGAACTGCATAGAGGACTCCACCAAATTTCTTACACTTACTCATTTGCAAAAATTAGAGTCTGAATGTGCAAGATATGGCCTTGGAAGATCAAAACTAAAGATCCGATTTCAGAAGACTATTATATAAAATTGGAACAAAATCAGTATACAAAACCAAATTTTTAATAATACTTCGTTTACATGATTTTGAGTCTGTATGACCAAGTTAAGATTAAGTTCTGGAGTATTGATTAAGTTAGAGAACAAATAAGAACATATTTATACAAATTTTAAGAGATTAACAACTAAAATATAACATAAGATATATACCTCAAAAAAATCCATTTTGACTAGACTCCAAAATTTATTCAATGTATTAATCTTAAAATACAATTACAATGCATAGCGATCTAGTGCTCTTTATAAGAGATATATGACATCTTCATTTTTTTTATGATAACCAATCTAATAGATTAACAATATAAAAATGTACTTCTCACCCATAATAAGTCTAATGCATGTGCATTTTATATGGGTGCATTAGAACAAAATCTGCTAAATGACATTATAGAAAATGGATAAAAAATTATAGATTCATCAACTATCTTCAAAAAGGGCTCAATTATTTTTTCTCATGCTATGTCTCTCCAAAACCTCTCCATTCTTGTAAGTCTATACCTTGGACCACAATATTGTGGAAGAATGTACACTTTATTAGAGATATAAAACATATAACATATTTCCAAGAACATTATTATTATTTTTATTTTAAATATAATCATATATAGATTCATATCCCTATTTTATTAAATATTTATAAAAAATAATTTAAAAATTTATTTATTCTATTAAATGAATAAAAAATATATTAAAAAGATATAGGGGATCTCCAATTTGTTGATGACAAATAATCTAATAGCTTAGCAACACAAAAATATACATCTTACCCATAATAAGCATTTTTATGAGTACATTCAAATAAGATTTACCACTAAATGGTGTTTAAATAATGATGAACATAAAATTATGGGTTGACTAACTACCTATTATACATATAAGATTTTTTTTTTTTTTTTTTTTTTTTTTTTTGAACTCTCCTCTAAACCCTCAAGTCTACACTCTATCAAAGACTTCTATACCAAACATATTTGAAATATTTCTATATATATATATATATATATATATATTTATTTATTTATTATTATTACTTTATTCATATTTGAAATCTAATCATATACACATTTATCCATCAGCAAAATAAATTTATTCAATACTACTTATTTACATAAGGTCGAGGCCAATATTATTGATAAAAAATAATGTTACACATCCATTCAGTGTGGGCACCGGTAGGAAAGAATGGAGGAAAGAAAACCTCCGGTTTTGCCCAGATCTATTATAAGATCAGTATTACATTGATATGTGATATGAATAATACAATTTCAAATTCCTAGTGGAATTCATAGATTCCCAGACTTCGCTGTAGAAGAATAGCTTACTGTGGATAATACAATCATAGTATCCCATAATCAATATTCTGATATCACTATTATCTTCTGATTATTTCTAGTCTTTGAGTGTGATTTGTTTCTGCAAGAAGACATTTTAACCATCTACCACATAAGAAGATTATTAGTAGCATCCTAAGCCAATTTTCATAATGTAAAGCTCTTGATCCATTCTTCAAATAGTTATTGTAGCCTTGTATATCTCTTATTTTGATATCCCATAATTCTGATTATACCAAGATAAGAGAATACCCAGGTTACAATAAACAGAAGTTTAAAAAGGCATCCGACAAAGGAAACCATAGTCAACACCTGGTAAATGAATAATTATCTGTTCAAATCATGCCTCACATTTCAGAGCCCTTGCTGGCCACTTTTGGACTGGGCCTTTAGAAAACAAGTATAAGGATGGAGAAAAAAACAACTTAAAATCTTACCATGTTTGCAGTGTCCCATTTTACCTTGTAGACAAAGCCTTAATGCTACGAACGCTGCATTTACCTTTTTTGGCTAAGCTTCCGAATTCTTAGCCTTCAACCTGAACCTTATGTTTAGACTACCGTTTCCAAGGGCTATTACAACCATGGAAAACTCAGCAAAAAATGTGTTAGCCAATCAAAGAAGGAAAGTAAGCAGATTTTATAAATGTCATTAGTATACCCCTGCTCATTTTAACCATGTCATTTAGGATAGCTCATAAGCAATATGTATATACCATTCTTATGTTACTATATGTATATATCTATATATATGAAGATATAGATAAGCGTCGGATAAAAAATTCAACCACATATTCTAGTATGGTCAAAAGAGTATATTGAGAGCATAGTCTGATCTAATTTTAAGTCTTAGCTTAGGACTATATTTGCATATCTATTCACATATTAAGCAGTATTGCAGATAAATTAAATAGTGTTTGCCTAAATCCAACCTTATCCCATATTAACAGGCACCACTGGTTCCACGTATACAGTAATATTTTTTGCTACCAGATAATCCTCAAACTAATCCTCCTTTGTTGGAGGCTTTACATGCATTAACCAGCATAGAAAATCTATGCTTCGCCTGATCTCTTCTTGTCGAAGTCCGAAGTTGTCTTCCTCCCCTAGAATTAAGATGGGGAACCTAGGTGGTGGTCTGGTATTCCTTATGAGAATGTCATAATGTTTGGGTCATGGGATTGTGAGATTGTCATCTATATTGAAGAGAACCCTGTCTAGTTCCCCCAGGATGGATGGAATAAAGATATTTTTGCATAAATTCCTTATATTATCTTTGTTGCTGTCGAAATGCATGGCTACTGCGAGGAACATTGCAGCAATATCGCTGTTTGCCCTGGTTCATGTTGGCAATATAGCATTATAACGGACAATGAAAGATTGTTGGCATTTCATAAGGATATTGAGAAGGTTGTTGATGATTATGGATATAACTGATTAAGGATGTTTACTGTCTTGATATTATTATTTTGTCATTGATGTCAAGTAATTGATTTTCTAGTTTAGTATGATGTTGCCATATCTTGAGAAGTATGATTTGAAGATTATAAAGATGTCAATAAAAGACACAGGAAAGAATATGACGAATAAGGGGATGAATAAGGTATTCAATGGGCAACTATTACCGAGACAGACAATGATGAGATCATGATGTTTTAGATTGTTTTAACATCATACATATGTTGTAAAATATAAAGGTTAATACTATACTATGTTATCAAGCAAAGAACCTAGTCGGTAAACCCTAAGGAACCTAGTTGGTAAACCCTAAGGTTATCGCTAGTGGTTAATGAAGGCGGAATGCCTACCGAGTGAAGTTTAGTATTCACCGAGTTGTTATCGAGTTGTAACCGAGCTATAATAGAATGCATTAAATGTTTACATGTGATATTTAATGAAGGAAGCTGATGAGCTAGAATTGATTAAATGATTGGTGAGTCGTGGATGAAGTTTGTTGACAAATCTAAGGCAAAGGAAAGTCGGCATGAAGATCTACAACTCAGATTGAACCGCAATACCCTGGCACAAGTTCCAAGACATATATGCAAGTTCTTAGGTGGGGTAAAACATTTTCAGATTGAAAGATGCATTGAACCTGGACAAGATTGAAGATCTAATGGCTATGATTGATCATGTGAGATCAAGGAGATTAAGCGGTTACCTAATTGTTTATAAATAGGAAACTGTTGATAAACAATGTATGCGGGCAAGTGTATGCATAGGGATGCTACATAGTAATTACCAAGCACAGAAGCTTGAAGACCTGTTTGAATAATAGAGTATAGAAGCCCAACAGATAGACAAGATTCGTTCTATGTCTAGATTGTATTGAACAAATAGGAATCTACTTTAACATTTTAGATGTGAAGTTGCAGATAGATTTTATTACTGTTATTTTGTGAAAGTGACAGAAAATCTCTTAACCGAGTGGACTTAATAGTCTTATTTGTAAAACCCTCTAGCAAGGTGACATTCTGATAGAGTGCTTGAAATCCTTTAACAAGGTCACTTCTAACAAGGTGAAGATCCTAACAGATTTGAGGGAAATCCCTTAACTGGGTCACATGTAGCAATGTGTTTGTAATCTTTAACAGGATTTTCTTTTAACCGAGCATACTCTAGAAGAGTATATTTCTTAGTGGGTCCAAAATCCCATAGTGGTTTTTCCCTATTTGGGTTTCCATGTTAAATCTGGTGTTATGAGGTTTATGATGTTTATATGCTTTTGAGTGTGCATGTTTAACAGTTTTGGTTATATTACTGAAATATATGTTACCGAGGTTGAATCTGATGTTTTTATGGAGGATTAAGTTTGTATGATTCACCCCCCCCTCCCTCTCATCTTGTTGGCTATTGGATCTATACTTATATTAAGTATTATAACTATCAATTGTTATCAGAGCTTTGGACTCTGAAAGGAAAGTTTAAAGGCACTTGAGTTAAAGATTCAGAGATGTATAAGAGGGATGCACCGAAGCTATACAAGTCAAGTTTCTCTACATGACAGAAAAGGATGAAGCTACATCTATCAGGAGTTGGAGAATTTGTTGTATACTATCTGGAGAATGATTTTGTTACACCGAGCACCTATCCTTTGACTATGGAAGAGATAAAGTCAAAGTAAGAACATATTCAAGCAATGATTGAAATAACATCTGCATTGACCAACTCAGAGTTTAATGATCTAGAAGGCTGCGATGATGCAAAGGCTATGTGGGATAAGCTCATATCAGTATATGGAGGAGATGAACATGTTCAAAGAGAAAAAGTAGATAGTCTAAGAGGACAACTTGAATCTATGAGGGTGAATGAAGGTGAGAACATAACTCATTACAGTACAAGACTAAATGAGATTGTCAATCAAATCAAAGGAGCAGGTGGAACTATTGAAGAAAAGGATATAACAAGTAAGTTGTTAAGAACCATTCTACTAGCTTATGCAATCCAAGTCTCTGCAATCAATGAATTGAGGTCTATACTTAATATGCCAATTTCTTTAGATGCTACTATTGGTAAGCTACATGCATTTGAGTTAAGTAACTTTGATAACAGTAGATCTTCGGTAAATAAAGTTGAATATGCATTTAGTTCTTTTCATCTTGATGAATCTAATGATTTCAATGAAAGAAAGTATAAGTACTCTGAAGGAGATCACAGTGGAGCAAGTGAAATATTTCGTAAGAACATGGAGGCAGTACACAAACTGTATGAGGAAATCAGAAAGCAAAAAGAGTTTGAAGCACTTTTAGCCAAAAGGTTACCGAGAGGAAAAGGTAAGTATAAAGGAAAGCTACCTTTGAAATGTTTCAATTGTGATAAGATAGGACATATGGCTTCTAACTATCATGACAAAGATTCTACTGAAAAGAGAGATTACCGAGATGACAGACAAAAAGATAATCATTACAGAGGACACTGAGACTTCAGAAGAAGAGATAGAAAGACATGCCTAATAGCTTATGAGGAATCCAATGATGATAAATCAGATGAGACTGATACAGAGGAAGTAGTTTATGTGGCTATCAAAGATGGATTAGATGAAGAAAGGTATGAAGAAAAAGCCCTAATATCTCACATAAACACTAATGATTCTTGGATTATAGATAGTGGATGCTCACATCATATGACAGGAGATAAACACAAGTTTTTTATATTAGAAGATTATGATGGAGGCTATGTCAGATTTGGTAATGATGCACCATGTCCGGTGAAAGGTAAAGGATCTATAACACTTCTTGATAATGCAAGATGCAATGATATTTATTGGGTTGAAGGTTTGAAATACAATTTGTTGAGTTTAGCACAGCTAAACAACACAGGTTACCGAATAGAATTTCAGAAGGGAATTGTCAAAGTTCATGACAAGAATGGAAAGTTAGTTGCTACCGGGACACAAACAAAAGGTAACACATTTCACCTTGACTCAACTCAGAATAAGTGTTTGTATGCAAAGATTGATGATACCTGGTTATGGCATAAAAGGTTTTGTCATGTAAATTTTGATAATCTGATCAAAATAAGTAAGAAGCACCGAGTAAGAGGTCTACTGAGTCTTGAAAAACCTGAGAATGCTATGTGCCAAGGATGCCAGATGGGTAAAATGACAAGATCAAGATTTACAAGTAATTTTTACACTTCTAAGGGAATTTTAGATCTGGTACACATTGATCTTTGTGGTCCTATGAAAGTTCAAAGTTATTATGGTGATAAGTATTTCATATTATTTGTGGATGACTATTCAAGGATGATGTCAGTAATGTTTTTAAAAGAAAAATTAGAAGCTTTTCAAATGTTTAAATGGTACAAGGCAAGAGTTGAAAATGAAACAGGAAGACAACTGAAATGTCTTAGATCAGATAGAGGAGGAGAGTTCACATCTGATGAATTCAACTTATTCTGCAATGATCATGGTATTAAACGACAAGTCTCTGCATCGAGAACTCCACAACAGAATGGAATAGCTAAAAGAAGAAATAGATCTATTATAGATTGTGCTAGATCACTGATGATTGAAAAGAAGGTACCACAAACATTTTGGAGAGAAGAAATAAGCACAACTGTTTACACCTTGAACTGAGTTCAATTGAAGAAAGGTACTTTGAAGACACCATATGAAATTTGGTATGATAAGAAACCTAATGTAAGTTATTTTAAAATCTTTGGAAGTAGATGCTATGTTCATAAAGATGATAGAAATGGCAAGTTTGATCAGAAAAGTGAAGAAGGAACATTTCTAGGTTATTCTTCTAGAAGCAAAGCATTTAAATGTCTGATCAAATCATCTAACAAAATAGTAGAAAGTGCAAATGTGAAAATTGATGAATTTCCAGAAAGAAATGATGAAGGAAATTCCAAGGAACCAGAAGACTATGATGAATTTGTCTATGTTCAACCGAGAAGTTTTACCGAGAAGACTGTTGAAGAAAATGAAGAGAATATCTAGTTACTGAGTGATGAAGAAGATCATACAGAGCTTACTGATCCTGTATTAGCCAAGTATGTCAGAGGACATCATGCACCAAGTCAGATTATAGGAGATAAGGATGATCCAGTGATGACAAGGAACAAATTGAGACAGAACACATGTTTGATATTTGAATTTGAACCAAGAATAGTGAAAGAGCCATTTAACAGAGAAGATTGGATAAATGCTATGACATACGAGATTGATCAAATCAATAAGAATGACACATGGACACTAATCCTAAGACCAAAGGACAAAAATGTAATCGGTACAAAGTGGATTTTTAGAAACAAGCTAAATGAAAAAGGAGAGGTCATTCGAAACAAGGCAAGACTAGTTTGCAAAGGTTATGCTCAAGAAGAAGGAATTGATTATGGTGAAACTTTTGCACCCGTTGCTAGACTTGAAGGAGTAAGAACATTGTTGGCCTATGCTACTTTCAAAAACTTCAAGGTATATCAAATGGATGTCAAATCTGCATTTCTGAATGGAATATTAGAAGAAGAAGTTTTTATTGAACAACCTAAAGGATTTGTTGAAGACAATAGTAAAGATTAGGTATGTAAATTGAACAAAGCTTTATATGGTTTGAAACAAGCACCTAGAGCATGGTATGAAAGATTGCACTCTTATTTGATTAAGATTGGTTTTATAAGGACAAGTGAGAACATCAACATGTACATGAAGAATGATGAAAATGGAATACTGATCTCAGCCATATTTGTTGATGATATTATATTTTGTGGAAATGACTCTTTATGCAAGAACTTTGGAAATGAAATGAGCAAAGAATTTGAGATGCCATTAATCAGTGAGATAAAGTATTTTATAGGTTTATAGATACTGCAAATGAAAAATGAGATTTTCATTACTCAATCCAAGTACATAAAGGAAATCTTGAAGAAATTTGGAATGGAGGATTCAAAACCAGTAAGTACTCCTATGACTACCAACTGTAAATTATCAAAGAATGATGAATCTGCATCTATTGATGAGACACTTTACCGATCCATGATTGGAAAGCTAAAATATGTTGTTCACAACAGACTAGACATAACACATGCAGTAGGTATAGTTGCAAGATTCTCTGTCAATCCTAAGGAAACACACATGACAACAATCAAAAGAATCTTTAGATACTTGAAAGGGACCTTGGATTATGGCTTAGTATATCAGAAAGGAAATGATTTTGATTTAAAAGTTTATATTGATGCTGATTGGGCAAGCAACATTGATGACAGAAAGAGCACAAGTGGAGGAGCTTTCTTTTTAGGAGAAAGACTAGTGAGTTGGCTTAGCAAGAAACAAGGATGTGTTTCACAGTCAACAACAAAAGCTGAATACGTTGCTGCAACATTGAATTGTACCAACATTGCATGGATCAAACAACTATTGGAAGGTATAAATGAGAAAGTTACCAAGCCAGTAACTATATTCTGTGACAATACTAGTGTCATTAATATTTCAAAGAATCTTGTTATGCACTCTAAGACAAAGCACATCTCTATCAAATATCATTATCTTAGAGAAGAAGCTCAAGAGAAGAAAGTGGTGTTGGAGTATGTTAGCACAAAGGAACAAATAGCAGATATCTTCACCAAGCCACTACCAAGGGACACTTTTGAATATCTCAAAAGTAAGTTAGGGGTCCTACCCCTATCTTCTACTCACTGACCGAGTTCGGTGAACACATCAATCTGATGACTCTATCGAATATCTTTTTGGGAGTTGATGCTGATTTATACACTTTAGGATGTTTTCTAAAGGTGTACAAGACATATTACAAGAATTCATATAGGGAACAAGAATTGAAGACAAAATGCTTTGACCGAGATTGAATTGATACACAACAACAGGAAATCACTTCATATAGACAGAAATTATGTTTTAGTTCTTTACTTTTTGGCATTGTTGTCAAAGGGGGAAAAGACTACTATAAAGGGGAGAAGACTAATGAGAAGACTATAGATTGGAAAGAAAACTGAAAAAATAGGAGAAGTCTAATGTATGGGGGAGAGCATTTCAGAATCACAACAATCCGAATCTTTTAAGGTCAAATCAATTGGTTTTGCTATCAATGCCAAAGGGGGAGATTGTTGGCAATATAACATTATAACAGACAATGAAAGATTGTTGGCATTTCATAAGGATATTGAGAAGGTTGTTGATGATTATGGATATAACTGATTAAGGATGTTTACTATCTTGATATTATTATTATTTCATTTATGTCAAGTAATTGATTTTCTAATTCAATATGATGTTGCCATATCTTGAGAAGTATGATTTGAAGATTATAAAGATGTCGGTAAAAGACACAGGAAAGAATATGATGAATAAGGGGATGAATAAGGTATTCAATGGGCAACTATTACTGAGTCAGACAATGATGAGATCATGATGTTTTAGATTGTTTTAACATCATACATATGTTGTAAATTATAAAGGTTAATACTATACTATGTTATCAAGCAAAGAACCTAGTTTGTAAACCCTAAGGTTATCGCTATCTGTTAATGAAGGCAGAATGTCTACCGAGTGAATTTTAGTATTCACCGAGTTGTTACCAAGTTGTAACCGAGCTATAACAGAATGCATTAAATGTTTACATGTGATATTTAATGAAGGAAGCTGATGAGCTAGAATTGATTAAATGATTGGTGAGTCATGGATGAAGTTTGTTAACGAATCTAAGGCAAAGGAAAGTCAGCATGAAGATCTACAGCTCAGATTGAACCATAATACCCTGGCACAAGTTCCAAGACATATGCAAGTTCTGAGGTGGGGTAAAACATTTTCAGATTGAAAGATGCATTGAACCTAGACAAGATTGAAGATCTGATGGCTATGATTGATTATGGGAAATGTGATCAAGGAGATTAAGCGGTTACCTAATTGTTTATAAATAGGAAACTGTTGATAAACAATGTATGCGGGCAAGTGTATGCACAGGGATGCTACATAGTAGTTACTGAGCACAAAAGCTTGAAGACCTATTTGAATAATAGAGTATAGAAGCCCAGCAGATAGACAAGATTAGTGCTATGTCTAGATTGTATTGAACAAATAGGAACTTGCTTTAGCATTTTAGATGTGAAGTTGCAAATAGATTTTATTACTGTTATTTTGTGAAAGTGACAGAAAATCTCTTAACCGAGTGGACTTAACAGTCTTATTTGTAAAACCCTCTAGCAAGGTGACATTCTGATAGAGTGTTTGAAATCCTTTAACAAGGTCACTTCTAACAAGGTGAAGATCCTAACAGATTTGAGGGAAATCCCTTAACCAGGTCACATGTAGCAATGTGTTTGTAATCTTTAATAGGATTTTCTTTTAACCGAGCATACTCTAGAAGAGTATATTTCTTAGTGGGTCCAAAATCCCATAGTGGTTTTTCCCTATTTGGGTTTCCATGTTAAATCTGGTGTTATGAGGTTTATGATGTTTATATGCTTTTGAGTTTGCATGTTTAATAGGTTTGGTTATATTACTGAAATATATGTTACCGAGGTTGAATCTGATGTTTTTATGGAAGATTAAGTTTGTATGATTCACCCCCCCCCCCCCCCCCCCTCTCATCTTGTTGGCTATTGGATCTGTACTTATATTAAGTATCAGAACTATCAATTCTATCATCATTCTGAAGGAAATCCTTCCCTAGCACTTTCTTCACTGCATAAATGACAACTTCATGTGGGAATAAGATTATCTCATTTAGAAATTTTTTGGAAATTTCCCTACAAAAGGCCATTTGTCTCTTGTCACTCCCGAGTCTGATGATTGTATCCATTATCTCCAGTTTAAGTTTGAGAGATATGGGATTTGAGTTTTAATATAAACGCGAGCCAGGCTAAATATCAGGTCACAATCATTATTCGAAATGGCAACATGTATTTCGTGTCATTTAATCATTGATTATCCAAGTTAACTTTTTTGTTAATTGTGAAGATCTAATTCGTATCTGAAAATCTCTTGATGTCATATTATCCTTTAATGACTAGCAGATGTTCCGAGAATTGAAATCATGTTTAATTTATCTGTAATTGATTCATGTGAGATGACATGCTTCGGAGGTCTTATCTATCCTATCCTTTACATTATCATAAATAAATTTTAGATACCAATGTTCATTCTATAGATATGGAATTATCGAAAACTAGTGGATAATCTTTATTCCTAATTATGCTATTAAGTCTGCATAAAGGATCGAGCCACTTGGTGAGCATCTATGGCGATCTCCTTACATTCGGCCAGTCTGGACTTCTCACATCATGGAAATTGTAAATAATAAGATCAATGCTTTTATATTACTCAGAAGTAATAAATTCTACTAGAGAGTGGGCTAGGTTATAAGAGGGAAAGACCATATATCTATAAATGCATATATATGTATATACAAGTATATAACAATATATGTGTACCCATATGTATATAAATATATATATATATATATATATCTATATATATATATACATACATACAAATATATATATATATATATACGTATGTGTATATATATACGTATATGTGTATATATATACGTATATGTATATATATATATATATATATAAATCTGCCATATATATATATTTGGACATACATAAGCGCGCACACACACACACACAGAGATATATATAAGTATATGTATATGTATATATATTTATACATTTGTATATGTATATGTGTATATACAAATATATATCATTACCTATCCAATTTATATAAAATTCTATTCATATATATATATGCATTTATATATATATATATTCGTGTGTATTGCTATATATATATAGATTGAATGAGTCTGAGTAAATATGGAAACATATCTATATGCATATATGTCTATGTCTTATCCATATGCGTATAGATATATTTTCAAATATTTATTTATCCAATTTGCTCCTTATCAGTAGAGTTTGAAATATTAATCATTGTCTTAGTTATCTCATCAACCCCTAAATTGGCTAGAGCATCGGTTGCCGAGTTCGCCTCTCTGTATATGTGGTTGATAGTGAAATCTGTGAAATTATTGAGTAATTCCGATGCTTTATCAAGAATACCTTTAAGTTTCCAATTAGAAATTCCTTTAGTCCTAATTGCATTAATTATTATTGCTGAGTCACCTTCAATTTCTAATTTATGTATCCTTAGTTCTCTACACATATTTAGTCCTTCTATGAGGCTTAGGAATTCAGCGATATTGTTGGTGGTCTGTCCTAAATGAATGGATTTAGATCCAATACACTTTCCCTTATCTGAATGTATAATACATCCTACCCTTGCAATTCCAGGGTTTCCTCTAGATGCTCCATCAAAATTTAATTTGAACCATCCAGGCTTTGGAAGTTGCCATTTGCATGTTCTCCTTATCTCTTCTTTGTTTGTTCCCGTTATTCCAGTAAAAGGAGGGATTTTTATTCCACTACATTGCTTTCTAATAAAGTTGTCCCATTTTGTGAATGAATTTCCGTATAATGGAATGTTCATATTCCTATTATTGGAGGTTTCTATTATAGCCACTTCTATCTTTATTATGAGTTTTTCTACTTGCATTTCCTTTTCTTGAAATATTCTCCTATTTCTTTCTTTCTAGATCTCCCATATTACTATGGATGGGCTGCAGATCCATAAATTATGAAATAGTTTGTTCTTCTTGATAATTGGCCAGTATGAACACCATTCTATCAAGGAGGAGCTAATAGCTCCCGACCATCCTAGCTATGCCATTAACCAGTACTAGCATTTCTAGGTATATTTGCATGTCATGAAAATATGGTCACTTGTTTCCTCATCTTCTCCACACAATAAACAGATTGATGGTCCTTCATATCCCCTACATCTGAATTGATCGACAATAATTACTTTTCTTTGAATTTTCGCCCAAGCAAAGAAGCCTACCTTTGGAAGACACAATTTATTCCACCAGAGTTTGCTTGGAATGTGATCTTTGCTGACTTTTACCTTATTGTATATGCTCCTGAAGCCATCTCTGTAGTTATATATCTCATCCTTGAAATTTGACCATACTAAAATATCATCCCCATTTCTAAAAGAAATCAGTCTATGATTAAGTATTTTTTGCAATTCTTGGAATTTGATTTCAAGCATAAATGGACACATGTTTTTCCATTTCCATCCAAATACCAATTTTGGTTCAAGAATTATGTAATCCTTTACACAATTCCCCCAAAGGTTCTTTATTTGATGCTTGATGTTGGATGTATCGATCAATACATCTATTGGAGGTTGGTACCCCCAAGAATCTTCCCAAAACAATGCCGATTTGCCATTGTGGATGTCCCAAGTTAGATGATTTATTATGATGGGGCGACAATCTTTTATTAAATTCCATATTCTAGAACCCTTCTACAAGTGTTTTTCCCTGAATATTGTCTCCTTCTGGTTGCTTGCCAGATACTTATTTCTTAGGATTCTAGCCCATTTAGCATTGGATGAACATATGTCCTCCAAATTAATTTTGACCCTAAGGCCTTGTTCTGCCATATTAGGTTCCTTATACCCGTGCCCCCATTGCATTTGTCTCTACAAATTTTGTCCCAGGATATCAATTTTATTTTGTTTTTGTCTCCTGTGCCCTGCCAATAAAAATTTCTGATAATTTGGGATATGTTCTTATGTACTCCTATTGATATAGGAATGCAAGATAGAAGGTAAATGGGTATTGCCGATAAGACTGATTTAATCAATGTTAACCTGCCTGCCCCTATCAACCAAAGGCCTTTCCAAGATGAAAGTATTTTCTTGATACGTTCAATGAGGTGGTCCCAAAGCTTGCTGGATCTTGTTCCTTTGTCTATTGGTATTCCTAAATATGTGCATGGTAATTGTCCTGTTCTATACCCAAGCCAACTAGCTATTTTATTTTCCTCTTGAATAGACATATTAAAGCAAAAAATTTCTGATTTTTGGTTATTTACTAATTCTCCCGATGCTTTTCCATATGCGAGTAGGATTCTCTTGATTTCCTTAGCCTCTTTGAGTTTTCCCATCCCCAATATCATTGTATCATTTGTAAATTGTTGATGTGTACATGGTTGTAACCCTGTTGTTATTTGTATACCTTGCAGCCTACCTCCTAATCTTGAGGCATTAAAGGCTCTTCCTAAGGCTTCAGACATTATAATAAATAAGAAGGGAGAAAGTGGATCCCCCTGTCTCAAACCCCTTGTTGCTTCAAAATATCCTTCCGGTTTTTCGTTTATCAAAACCAAGTAACTGGGACTTGAAATACATCTGTATACCCAATTAATCCATTGTCTATTAAAGCTGAAGGCTTTCATGCAGTTGCATAGGAAGTACCAATCTACTTTATCATATGCTTTCTTGACATCAAGTTTTATTAGCATATTTGGTAGTCTTTGATTTTGTATGGAATGAATAGCCTCTTGGACAATAATTATCCCATCCAAGATTGATCTGTTAGGAACAAACCTTGTTTGTTCTTCAAAAATGATAACTGGTAGGAGCTTTTTTAATCTATTGGCCATGACTTTAGTTAATAATTTATATGTCATGTTGCATAAAGATATGGGTCTGAATTCTTCCCATTTGAAGGATTTTCTTTTTTAGGTAGAAGTGCTAAGAATGTAATGTTTATCTCCTTTGGAAAATTGCCTGCATTTCTAGTGGCTTCTAAGGCATCTGATACTTCATCTCCTATAATATGCCAGCATTTCTGGTAGAAGCCAGTAGGGTATCCATCTGGTCCAGGGGCCTTGTCCCCTGAAAATTGTGATAGAGCCTGTTTTACTTCTTCCTTAGTGATTTTGGCATTTAACATCTTATTGTCCTCTTCTAATAGTAGTTTAGGAATGTTTTTAATCAAATCCCGATTATGTGAGAGATCTGAGTATTCCCAATTATTCAACATATTTCTAAAGTATTGGATTGCATCCTCCGCAATCATCTTTTGATCTATGATAATCTAGTTTTCCTCATTAGTAATTTGCGAGATTCTATTCTTAGCTCTCCTTAGCTTAACACTATTATGAAAGAGCTTAATATTTTTATCTCCATCACTCAACCATACTTCTTTGGATTTTTGTTTCCAGAAAATTTCTTCCTTGGCTAGAATGTCTTCAAATTCACTTAGGAGCCTTTTCTCTATTTCGTATAAGACTTGATCCATCCCATGTCGAATTACTTCTGTATTTACATTCTCCAGTTCTTTTTCAATTCTTAATTTTTCCTCAAAGATGTTCTTAAATCTTTCCTTGTTCCAATCTAGTAATTTATTCTTAATTTCTTTTAATTTCAAAGTTAAACGGAACATTTTGGAACCTTGAAAATTACTTTCTATCCACCATTTTTGTATGTTAGGGAAAAATTATGATTCTTATATATATACAAATTTATTTATTTTTATATAATTATAAATTGTATATTTAAAGTTAAATATAAAAAATATTAATTTTTATCATTATTATTTAATAGATTTATTGACATCTCAAATATTTATATCTAAATAATTAGAGAAATATTAAATTTAAGACTTTTTATTTTACTTTGAAACTATTTTATTTACTATATGTTTGGAGACATAATTTTTAAGATTATTTTAAAAATATCATGTTTATTAAATACTAATATTTTGATGTGTAAATGAGTGACATGCCATTATACTCCACCTTGTTGTCATTATATAATGTCCCTCCACATTAAAAATTAATTAATTTAATTCTAATTAATTAAAAAAATTGAAAATAGAATGGATTGGTATAAAATATACTCAAATTAATTGTATTAGTTTTTTCTTCTTTTTTATTTTTTAAATATTTGATTTTCCATCTTTATGTCTATTTTGTAAACAAGCATACCTATCTTTATAGGAATATAGATAAAGTATGCCCAAAGATATCATATTTATTCATTATTCCACTTAAAAAATATTATATTATTATATTATAATTTATATTAAATTATTTTTATATTGTAGTTAATTGTATTATTATATTTTAATATATTCTTATTGTTTTATTTTTTATGTTTTCATTAAACTCTTTACAAAAGAAAAAAAAAACCTTAAAAATCTATTAAGACTACATCATTATTATTATAATATTATCATATCATTATATTCTTATTTTAAATTCATTCTTATCCTTTTTGAGAAAAAATCTATTTTATGTAGGACACTTTGAATCCCCCATAATTAATATTATTGCTTTTACCAATAACTCTTATTTAATTTTTTATTAAATTAAAAAGATAATAATAATATAATTATTACACGTATTACACTCACATATGAATGCAAATTAACGTGCTAATTTGTAACATTTTGAGAATCCTTCATAATTAATAATACTGTTTTTACAAATAAGTCTTATTTAATTTTTTATTAAATTAAAAAGATAATAATCATATAATTATTACACGTATTACACTCACATATGAATGCAAATTAACGTGCTAATTTATATTATATAATACTGTTTCTACAAATAAATCTTATTTAATTTTTTATTAAATTAAAAAGATAATAATCATATAATTATTACACGTATTACACTGCATTCACATATGGATGCTAATTTGTAATAAATATAATGTAAGTGTAATTAAATGTTTGTTTTTACTGACTAATATTTTTGTATTCGTATGTGAATGTAATACGTGTAATTATATAAAACAGACTTTTTTCTTAAAGATAAGGATAAGCATCCCATATGTATATGTAATACGTGTAATAATTATATATTATTATCTTTATAAATTTAATAAGAAATTAAATAAGACTTATTTATTAAAAAAAATTAAATTCAAGAACCACGTGGCAAATGAAAAAATCCTTCCATGAAGTCTTTATAAAGGGCAAAATTGGTCGGCAGGTTATGGAAGAGATTTGAGGTCTAAAAACAATTGAGCCCAATATAGTTTGAAAATTAAATCCCAGTTAGGGCTAAGGAGCATTGCTGCGGAGTTGTTTAAGCAGAGAGCTTAAAGGTGGTCAAAATTAGATTGATTCCCAAATCGAACTTTGTTAAAGTTGTTTGGGCTGAGCTTAATAATCGGCGAGGGCTGAATCGCCTGGTGCTAGAGCTCAAACTCTGAGTCTTTAGCCCCATATTTGAATTGCCATGGACTCAGTTGCACCATTCCAAGCCCGAAAGGCAAAAGGGAGAGGCAAGTCATGGAGTATGGAGGAGACCAGAGATCTTGTTCTTCTCAGGCAATCCATGGATGAGGTATTCAAGAAGTCTATACACATAACACAAATACCTCTGTGGGAACAGATATCTGACAAGATGAATTCCAAATATGAATCAATCAAATCACATCGGTCCCCAACTGCATGTAAATCAAAGTGGAAACATGTTCGCCATGAATACAGAAGAATGAAGGAAGAAGGGAGATCAATTGAAGGTTATTTCAAGGTAGTCCAAAACATTCTTGAAGATTATCAACTGGAACCTGCACCATCAATGGACAGATTTCCTGTGCCAAACCCACAGCCAGCATATGAACCGGACATGATCCAAGTCTATGAGACTGATAATCAGCTTCCTGGCCAAATCAATGAAATGGATTACCCACTTGGAGATCAGAAGGCACTTGTGGGTTTTGGTTCTACATTTGCCTGTTCCCAGCAAAATGAATCTGGGACCTTGCCAGGCATTGGGACTCAATGTTTTCAGCCTGTTAATGGGAACAGTATGCAGAGGAGTATTACAGTACACAATGGAATTGTATGTAAGAGTGTTTTCATTGATGAATCTGCCACAACCCAAAGTATTGAGGAAGCCATTAGAGTGGTGTTTCAGTTGGGAAGTTTGGACTTTTACTTGGAAGACCAGGATGAGGTTGTTAGACCAGTGGATAAGAACATGCCTACAAATAAAGTATACAAGCTTCATGTTGTGCAAAACCTCTGTAATAGCCATGTTTGAGCATTTATGTTTGGATTTTCATAAGGTAGCACTTTTTGGAATAGCAGTTCTTGGTTTTTCCTGCACTAGATTTTATTCAGACTGAATGTTTGTAAGCTCTGAGATTCTTAATATTTAATAGAATGTATTGTCTGATATGTGTAAGAGACTTAAACATATATTATTGTTATTGTTAAGAGTATAATGTTTTCAAAGTTCATTGGATGAGCAGAAGGGTTTTACTGCAGGCATAAGGAGAGCTTTTCGATCAAGAGCAAGTGAAGAGTATTTTTATTATTGTCATTCTTGTTTTAAAGTTTTAATTTTAATTTATAATTTTAGGATTATGTTTCAAAAGAATTATTTGTACTTATATCTTTTTACCAGTTAAGTAATAACTAGCATTTGTACAAATCAAACAAAGAATATGACTTAGGTATCAAAGTTTAAGGAAATGATCTTAGTTTCTAAAGATTCAAAAGTTCATTTGATGATCTAATTATTTAAAATGTTTTACTATTATTTACATGCGTATCTAAATGTTTACTACTATAATTACTATATAAGGTGTTTAACTTAGTGCGATTCAGTGCATGAAGCTTTCAATTAATATGATTTAGGTGTCAAAGTTTAAGGAAGCAGTCTTAATTTTAAAAGTTTCAAAAGTTCATTTCATGATCTAATTATCTTAAATGTTTTACTGTTGTTAATGTTGTCTATCTACATGTTCACCCTAAGCTTTGACAGGGATGTATAAGGTGTCTAACTTATTGTCATTCCATGGATAAAGCTTTCAATTAATATGATAATTTAGGTGTCAAAGTTTAAGGAAACTTGATCTTAATTTTTAAAGATTCAAAATTTTATTTCATGATTCTATAATTTTGAATGTTTTAATATTATTAATGTTGTCTATCTATATGTTTACCCTAAGCTATAGCACTGATGTGTAAGGTGGCTAACATATTGTCATTCCATGGATAAAGCTTTCAATTTCATTATAATTGTAAGAAAAAAGTTCATTATTGAAAATAATTAATTAAATTACAAACGTTATAATTAATGGATGTAATCTTGTGCTTCAATAGGTTTAGGTTTAGTAGTAGAAAATGAGAGGTTTCACACTATAGATCTAGGTTTAAATTTCATTGGGTTTGTGTAATGTACCCACTTTGAAATAGAATTATATAATAAAGAATAATAATAAAATTAAAATACAAAAGAATAAAAAATAAAATTTAAATTAAATTATAAAAAAATATTAGTTAGTAGATCTATCAGTTACAGGTTGGCAAAAAAACTTCAATTCATAAAACAAAAAATGAAAGTTTGGAACAAGATGAAGTTTCAGAATATCTTTCATGAGATGGCTTGAATAGAGGAGTTAAAATTGCTCAATGAACATGTCATTGTACATGGCATGCATAATGAGGAATACCTGAAAGAGAGGAGTTTGAAAGAAGAGATACTAAAATGGGAAGAACATTACTGGTAGGATAAGTTCAGAGAACTCTGGCTCAAAGATGGCGATGCAAACACTAAATTTTTCACTCATTTCCTCAAGCAAGGAGGGCTTCCAACAATATTTAATCCATTCAAATCCCCGATGGATCGTTTGCTAAAGGTTTGGGAGATTTGAAAAGGGGGCAGCGTCCTTCCAAGGCTTGCTTGGCTCCAAACAACACGTTCCTATCAATGGTGGGATCCTAGACTTCATCCCAAGACTGGTTGACAAGGTAGATAACCAAATGTTATGTGAATCAATATCCTTTGAGGAAGTAAGACTGGCTCTTTTTCAGATGCACCTTGACAAGGCTCTAGGGCCTGACAGCTTCCTTGCTCGTTTCTTCCAGAACTGTTGGCAATTTTTGGGCTCTGACATTTGGTAGCTTGTAGAGGATTTTTAGAAATCCAATAGGATATGTCAAAGATCTAAACAATTCAATCATTTCTTTGATTCCCAAAAAGGTAGAATGTGTG
The DNA here is from genome assembly GCF_030272615.1 of Cryptomeria japonica. Classification (NCBI taxonomy): domain Eukaryota; kingdom Viridiplantae; phylum Streptophyta; class Pinopsida; order Cupressales; family Cupressaceae; genus Cryptomeria; species Cryptomeria japonica. The sequence goes on from NC_081407.1 coordinate 340,830,747, forward strand.
TCTTTTAATGATTTCAGGCCGATTTCTCTATGCAATTCACTCTATAAAATCATCGCCAAAGTCTTGGCCAATAGGCTCAAAAAACTACTGGGCAAAATTGTTTCATGGGAACATAATGGATTCATGTCAGGCCAAGAAATAACAGAAGGCGTTCTCCTAACCAATGAAATTGTTCATTGTCATGAACCGTATTTTTGATAATGTGTTATTAAGAGATATAATGTAGGTTTTTATTTATGAATTGAAATTGAAATAGATATGGGCATTCATTTTGATGATAATGTAGTTGTACACAAATAATAGGAAATGATGCATGCATTTTACTCATATAATATGTAATTGGATATCTAGTATTATCTTAATTGAGGATCGTCAATGCTGATGAATTATTGAGTGCAAGTGATGCAGGGAAAGGTGAACAAAGATGAAGGCGAGAACATGACTCAGGTAGAGTTATTTTTAGCTTATGACTTCAGTAGACTAGGGGAATCTCACACACCACAATAGAAAAATTGTTTGTGCAAATATGACTTCGTCAATGAATCATTGTTTGAATTGTGACTTCATTGTTGCTTATTTTTAAATTGAAATGATTTGAGTAAAAACTAGTCGTTACATTGATTACATAACATTTTTATTAAATATGATTTAGAATGTAAACTTTATGTCGATATGATTTCAATGGTATGAAGTTGCTTATTGTTTTGTTCATTGGAAAATGAGTATTATGGTCTCGTCGATATATATATATATATATATATATATATATATTATTGATTTATTTATCATAAGAAAATCATATTAGAATTTAATTTCTAATGAATTAAAATTCAAAGTTTTTAATTCTAATATGTTATTGTTAATATTAATGTTATAATTCAAAAGGTGGTGGATGTTTATTTCAAAAGGTGGCGATGGTGGGTATTAGTTGACTAGTGGTAGTTGACAAAGCCGACCTCCCCACCAAGTAAGAAATTCACCCCACGTAACTGCAGATCAGCCCACATAATTGTAGATCACACCATGTACAACATACCACTCCTCGACCTTAGTTAATGGGTTGTAACTTGTGGGAGGGAGGAGTTAACAGGCACATAGTGCCATGGAGATGAGTAATTACAGAGTGTCCATGATCCAGGGAGTTAAGTTAAAAAATTGCAGACTCCACGATGATGAAGGAGAAGACCAACGATCTCTCCACTGTCCGAGGTCGATCACTGCAGAAGATATTACTTGGCCTCCCACCTCTCCAATATGTGTAGACTAGAGAGATCACTAAACTGGTAGCACTTTGGGAAAAGGAAGACGTGGAATAGTTAAAGCATTAGACCTGTCGATAATGTAGAAAATACTACAAATTTATAACAATAATCGGGCCTTAGACGTAGCAAATATCATAGGGAAATATACCATAAATATAGGCATAGGCTTGATAGGTAGGGGAGGAAAAATGTTAGAAAATAGCAAGTGGAGCAGAGAGAAGGATATTAAGTTGGAAGAGAGACTAGAGAAAGAGCATTTTAGAGAAGAGATAGAAGGAGAATAGAAGATCTGTGAGAGAACTTTTGAGCCATCAAAGAAGAAGTAGATCGATTTAGAGGAGGCATGAAAGATTTCATTCCAAGCTAGTCTCAAGTGTAAGAAGGTAGGATCTTTATTTCATTTTGGTCAATTTGCACTAAGAAATGTTAGTGAAATAAAGCTATGGTTGTAGAATAAGATTTCATTTATGATATTCTATATTTTTTTATTGAATTTGTTTTATTATTCCTTGAATAGACATAGAAGGAAATCATTAGGTGGAATATGTATTGAAATAGTTAAGAAATTTTGTTATATAGTTTAAGAATGGTGAATAATGTCATTGGGTTAGGAAAGATTTTCAATTAAAGAATTTGTATTCAAATTAAACTCATTTTTATGAAAAGAATCATACTTGCATTACACCTTCTTCTTACTTTGTACTTATTTGAATATTTTTTATGAAAATATATTTGCTTATCAAATTGCTAAATTGTAATTCTATGAAAGATTGTTTTGAATTAGGTGAAAGTAATGAAATAATGTTTAATTCATGAAAATGATAGGAAAGATGATGGATATATTAGTCAAAAGATTGTATTCTTTAAGGAAATGTATTCTTGTTTATGAGAACCAAACTAGATAGGCTTGTGTATGGAAAGTTACCTTCTAGGACATGTGCTGAATACAGAATCTTAAAGAGAATAGTTGCTTTTTCCAAACTATTTATTTTTGCTATGCATGGCATTATACTCGACCGAGTAATGAATTGAATTATCCATTGAAATAGATGGAATTCTTTTTTTTATGCTCTCTACCATATCCTTGAATGATAATGCTTGTTTCGTAAAAGAATTAAAAAAAAAATGCTTGTATCATCTAGGTAGGCACCAGATTCCCTCTTGTCTTTCAAATTATTTGGTTAAAATAATGCGTGCAGGGCCGGGTATTCTTGATTGACCAAGAATTCTGGGAAAGCATAAGCTTCAAGGTTGGGCGAAAAAAGCACTTGAATCTTGTTCTCATCTTCATTCGATGGACTGAAAGGAAGCAACTCAGATTGGAGAGCGACAGATGTATCTCACTTTCTTTATGTTTGTAGAATACTTAAGGCAATTAGAAAGCCTAAGTATGGTATAATGACATGTAATGATAAATTTGTACCTTCCCTTGTATATGAAAATTTTATTTAACTCTTTGATATCTATGATTGTTTTATCAATTTGTTAAACTTGTTTTATATTATGTATGAAATAAACTTCTTAATTGACCTATGAGTTTATTTATGATTAAAGAGTAGATTATGTCTTATAGATTAATTTACGTATTTACATTCACTCCCTCAGGACTAAACACCAACTTGGCATGACCATTAAACTCGATGTCAGCAAGGCATTTGATAATGCATCATGAGAGTTTTTGGATGGTGTCTTGTTCTGAATGGTCTTCTGTGACAAATGGAGAAACCTCATCTTATTCTGCATTTCGTCTGTCAAATTTTTCAATTTTAGTAAAGGGTGGATTTCATGGTTTCTTTCAAGAAACTAATGGGCTTCATCAGGGGGACCCCATATCCCCATTTCTATTTGTTTTGATGGCCAAAGATCTCATTCATTCCATCAAACGACAGGTGATGAGTCTCAAATAGAAGGGTATTCAAGTTACCCCTGATACGGAACCAAACTCACATTCTTAATTTACAGATGATACCAACATATTTGGTGAACCTTCTGTCAAGGAGGATAGATGCATCAAAGAGACATTGGCAAAGTATGAATGATAGTTTGGACATGCAATAAATAAGGAAAAATCATATATTTATTTCTTTAACACCCCAAGGATGGCGCAATGTAGGATCTCTAGCATACTCCAATTCTAGTGTGACTCATTACCGGCTAAGTTTCTCGACGTTTAGGTATTTGGTGGTCAGAATCATTCAAAACATTGGATGGATGTTGTGAGTTGTTTCCAGAACAAGGCCTTGAGCTAGAAAAACAAATGGATTACACTATTAGGGCATATGACTATGACGAAGGCGGTTTTGGCTTCCATTCCTGTATGCAATATGTCATGCATGGAACTAACTCGCAAGGCCAAAAATGGTATGGAGGGGGAAATTAAAAAAATTCTTTGGGAGGGTTCTCAAGATGTCCGTAAGGTGCCTTTGGTCAATTGGGATACTGTATGTAAGTCAAAGAAGGTAGGTGGTGCTAGATTATGCCGTCTAGGAAAACAGAACATGGCCCTTGGCGCTAAGCTGGTCTAGAAAATATACTCCCAACCCCATAAGCTATGGTGCCGAATATTCCAATAAAAGTATTTAGACAATAACAATCCGAATAGAATTCTCACTTGTACAAAGCAGTTCAGAGGTTCAGCCACCTGGCAGTTTTTGAACAATTGCAAACACATAATTTGTGATCACATTTTATGAAATATTGGCAATGGGAAAATTGTAGACTTCTAGTTTGACTCATGGAATAGACACAAAAGCATAGTAGAGATTCTACAAATTGAAAATGGTGTGCACCAAATCATTGAGTCGCATGTGTCGAAAGTATGCAACTACATTACCAAAGGATCTAATGAGCTTGGTAGCAATGTTGAATGGATGTATGTCAACAACTTTCCCCTTCCTCCCAACATCATCGAACATCTTAAGAAGGAATTGGTAAGGAGCCTATGCCAAATATCGGAGCAAGAAGACATGATTATTTGGTGTGGGGAAAAGAGTGGGTGCTACACTACACGCTTGGGCTATCAGATTCAAATGGCCTAGGAAGTCATATCGGACTACCCCATCCCACTTTGTTGGAACAATGTCGTGCTTCCAAAGGTGAGGGCATTTTTGTGGGTGGCTTCTCAGTACAAATGTCTCACCACAGAGAGACTTAAGAAGATTGGTTTTCATGGTCCCTCGTGTTGTTGTCTATGTGAGGCTAAGGAAGAAAGCATGGAACACTTGTTCTTAAATTGTATAGTCGCTGAAAGATGTTGGGACTAGATCCAAAATGAGATCAATTGGCACTCTCCAAGACAAAACAAAATCAAGGATTTTTTGATCAATTGGCCAACAAAAAAGAACAATTTTTGGGATAGTATTTGGTTCTTGGCTCCATTGCTTATTGTGTGGCACTTATGGAAAGCACATAATTGATGAATTTTTAAAGGTGAAAATATGTGGGTGGAGGTTCTCATTCAAACTATGCAGAATTTAATCATTGAAACAATCAATAATAGAAAGAAGATTAAAAGGAAAATGATCTATACAAGGGGGGATGATGAAATAAAATTATGATGGACTAAATTGAAAGGCCATGTGCCTATTATAGAACACAAAAATCTAATCTTTCAGAGGTCCATTGGACAAATCCAAAATTATTAAAATGGAAACTAAATTTCAATGGTGCAGCCAAATGCAACCCTGGAATGGGGGGGGCTGCATCATCCGTAATTTTGATGAAAGTTTCATTTGGGGTGCAACTAAGAGACTATTATGCTTCACCAATAATGAGGTAGAAATGGAACCCCTTGCTCTTGGCCTAAAATTGTGTCTCAATATTGGTATCCACTCAATTGACATCGAGGGTGATTGTCTCCTTTGCATCCGAGCAATAACAAATAATAATGCCTTCTACTGGTCCTTGAAGAATTGGACAATGTTAATAAAGGATCTTCTATAACAATTTTATAATTTTGCTATCTCACATGTATATCAAGAGGCTAATGGCACTGCCGATAGTTTGGCTAACTTTGCGGTGTCCCAGGAAATGGATATCTTTGACAGTGCTAACTTGGATTCGTGGCCTTGCCTTCACAAAATAATCAAGCCTGAAAAAGCTCCTGGGGGCTTGTGTGCCATTGCATAAGGGGGTACATGAGTCATGTCTAAAGGGGTCAAAGGAATGTGGTTTGGATACCTTGGCTCCTCGTTCAGAAGGATCAACATCTATCTGGTTTTTTATGTCGTGGTCCCTCTCTATCTAAACTTGTAAGGCTGGTGTAGGTTCTCCCCATCCTCTTTGATTCTATAATACTCTCTTTTGCTGATTAATATAAAAGGTTCTACCCCCTCTTGGTAGCACTTACCTATTAAATAAAAATATAAAAGAATATATTAAAATATAAGTAAAATTTAATTAAGTTAATGAATGGTCAAAAGACATTGAAGAAAAAGTTGTGACTCCCTCAAACATGAGATATAAAAGGGAGAAGAGAACCTCCTTTGAGAAGGAGGATAATTTGGGGAATTAAAAGTGTAAATCTGATTTAAATAAGAAGTACATATCTTATTGTGAAAGGTTGTGTCCCTTTAAGAGGGAAAAAAATAATGAATAGTTTCATTCTTTCAAAGGGTGCTAATAGTGCAAGGGTGGTGCATTCTTTCAAAAGGTGCTAATAGTACAAGGGTATGTCTCTTGCTAAAGGGCATACATGATGAAGAGGTGTGACCTCTCCTTAACATTGAGATATCACCATGGATCAAATCACATCAGAATTGTTATTAAGTTACAAGAAGTAACATCCTTGTTCTTGGTGATATGCATGGGGATGTGCTTAATATGTTTGCTTAATATATGAACCCTGATAATTCTTTTATGCAGAATTTGATAGTAATATTAATATATAATGTAATATGTATGATAGTCATACTTAATTACATATATATATTCATAATACATGAGAAGTTAGTATACTCATATCCTAGTCCTTAATCTTTTGCTAATTCCTTCATGAGGATAGGTTGGTTTGTGTAGGGGGAGGTAGAGTAATTATGTCATTAGATGGGTAGATCCCAAGATGGCAAGGACATATATTTTTGAAGACTTCTGAGAGAGTTCTGAGAGGGGCATAAATATATGTTCCTAAGAAACCTGAAGGGATCTCACTTGTAGACTGTTTCCAAGTGCCCTAGCACAATAATTCCACCATCCTTTGTTAGGTTTACAAAATTGAGGGAAAAATCCTAAAATAATTTGTATTAACTGTATTATGAGAAATTGAATATTTTGTAATCTCAATAACTTAATGTGATGCATAAAATATTTACTAATATATGTTAATTATTGGTAAATTGGCAATCTCCTAGTAGAAAGTAGATTACAGAGAGGATAGATTGGTTTGTGTAGAGAGGGGAAAGTAAATCCTCACAAGTGATGGTGAGACCAAGATGGGGTAGCTTGGATGGAAACCTAAAATCTTGAGGGAGCCTCCTTGTAGATTGTTGCTAGTGCCATATGATAGCAAATCCCCATCCCTCATTAGGATTAGGAAAGAAGTTAAGATGGGTCTAAATATAATAAACATTGAATGTATTACAAATAATAATTCATTCATTAGTTTAGTAACATAAATTAAAACATAATAAAGAATATTAATGTATGCCAATCTTTGGGAAAATGATAGAACCTAACAAGGCACATTACAATTAGTATCAAAGCTTTGATAATGTCATCTTGCAAGGTAAACATTAATTAATAAATCAATCTAGTCAACGAGAAGGAATCTCACAGTATGTGTATTCACATGTATGCTCTGTGTTTGCATATATCCAAGTGTATGCCTCATGTTTTCTATGTTTCCAACATGTTTATTCCATGTATATTTCCAAAGTCATTTCATATTTGGAATCTTTTTGAACACTCCATGATCATTGCTCGAGGACAAGAAATATTGAGTGGGGTAGATTGTAATGTCCCCACTTTGAAGTAGAATTAAATAATAAATAATCATAATAAAATCAAAATAGAAAAGAATAAAAATAAAATTTAAAATTTAAATATTAAAAAATATAATTAAATATAAGTAAAATTTACTTAAGTTAATGAATGGTCAAAAGACATGGAAGGAAAAGTTGTGACTCCCTCAAACGTGAGATATAAAAGGGAGAAGAGAACCTTATTTGAGAAGGGGGATAATTTGGGAAATCAGAATTGCAGATCTCATTTAAATAAGAAGTGCAGATCTAATTGTGAAATGTTGTGTCCTTTTCAAAGGGCAAAAATAATGAAGAGTTAGACACTTTCAAAGGCTACTAATGATGAAAGGATGTGTCTCTTGCCAAAGGGCCTACACGATGAAGAGGCATGATCTCTCTCTCACATTGAGATATCACCATGGATCAAATCAAATCAGTTACAAGCAATAACATCCTTGTTCTTTGTGATATACACAGGGATGTGCTAAGTATGTATGCTTAATCTATGAACCCTGATAATGTTCTTATTCATGACTTAACAGTAATAATTATATAGATTGCAATATGTATGATAGTCATACTTAATTACATATATATTCATAATACATGAGATGTTAGTATACTCATAGCCTAGTCCTTAATCTTTTTTTAACGCATTTAGGAGGATGGGTTGGTTTGTGTAGGGAGAGGAAGAGTAATTTGGTCACTAGATGGGTAAATACCAAGATGGGTAAGCACATATATATCTGAAACCTTGAGGGAAAGTCTTAACCTAGTCCTTAATCTTTTTTTAACACATTCATGAGGATGGGTTGGTTTGTGTAGGGAGAGGAAGAGTAATTTGGTCACTAGATGGGTAAATACCAAGATGGGTAAGCACATATATATCTGAAACCTTGAGGGAAAGTCTTAACCTAGTCCTTAATCTCCTTAATCTTTTTTTAATGCGTTCAGGAGGATGGGTTGGTTTGTGTAGGGAGAGGAAGAGTAATTTGGTCACTAGATGGGTATACTCATAGCCTAGTCCTTAATCTTTTTTTAATGCATTCAGGAGGATGGGTTGGCTTGTGTAGGGACAGGAAGAGTAATTTGGTCACTAGATGGGTAAATACCAAGATGGGTAAACACATATTAAGTTACAAGCAATAACATCCTTGTTCTTTGCGATATACATAGGGATGTGCTTAGTATGTATGCTTAATCTATGAACCCTGATAATGTTCTTATTCATGACTTAATAGTAATAATTATATAGATTGCAATATGTATGATAGTCATACTTAATTACATATATATTCATAATACATGAGACGTTAGTATACTCATAGCCTAGTCCTTAATCTTTTTTTAACGTGTTTAGGAGGATGGGTTGGTTTATGTAGGGAGAGGAAGAGTAATTTGGTCACTAGATGGGTAAATACCAAGATGGGTAAGCACATATATATCTGAAACCTTGAGGGAAAGTCTTGAGATGCGTATAAACATATGTTAATAAGAAACTTTAAGGGATACCACTTGTAAACTATTTCCAAGTGCCCTAGCATAGTAATTCCACCATCCTCTATCAAGGTTAGAGAATATTTAAGGTAAAACCCTTAAAATATTTAGTATTAATAATATTATGAGGAATTAGATCTTTTCTAGTCTCAAAATATTAATTTAAGGCATAATAATATATGTAAATTATTGGTAAACTTGTAGTCTCCTAGTATAGGGGACATTATATAGAGGATATGTTGGTGTGTATAGGGAGGGGTGAGTAAGTCCTCACAAATGATGGTAATCCCAAGATAGGGTAGGGACGAAGTCCCAAAACCTTGAGGGGGCCTCCTTGTAGATTGGTGTTAGTTCCCTATGATAGTAAATCCCCATCCCTCATTAGGGTTAGGAAAGAAGTTAAGATGTCTCTAAATATAATAAATATTGAATGTATTATGAATTATAATTCATTCATTAGTTTAGTAATACAAATTAAAATAGAATAACGTATAGTAATGTATGCCAACTTTTGGGAAAATGACAAACCCTAGCAAGGGACATTATAGTTTGGTACCACTTGTGACACTTGGAAGTAAAGGTTATATTTATGGGAATAAAATGATCAATGTCCACCATTATATTTTTTTCATGGAGACACCTTGAGATATGGTCAAGTATAACCATACTACAAAAATTAGTCCATCTCCATATCTATTATGATATGCTTATAAGGAAAATGCAAGTCTCAATACCAAAATATTTACAAATATAAAGTATGATAAATGCAAACAATCTATGCTCATAAAGCATAAATAAGATACAAATATTTCCAACTTTAACCTTTTTAGGAGAAACATTCAAGCTTCAAAACTACAATGATTTTAAAAGTAGAACAATATGCAAAATAGTACTTATAAATAAACTAGAATAGAAGACAACAAGTAAAAGATCCACACAAAAAGGTGAGATAAGACATACATGAGAAAACCATTTTGGTTGAAAAATACCAACTTACATAATCATAGAACCAATGTATTATAGCAACAAAATTCATCATCTTTTTTCTTTGGAGTAAATCTAATAGCATAACCCCTACATTCTAGAAAGATCTTCAAATCTCCATCTCAAGCATCCAGTAATAGTTAAGACCAAAACCAAAAATAAAAATTTCTTGATCCTACTCTAATGCTCCACTTTGGACTTACCTACCCTTTTGGAAATATGCTCATGAAAACTAAAGATTTTCCTTGATTTTCTCCTAGTCCATACTTAACTCCATTTTTAAATGCTCTTTCTTTTCAAAAACTCTACAAGTTATCATCCTTGCTTTTAGTAACTTCTATGACACTAAATGATATTTACAAATTGGCATAATACAAGTCGAAAGTGACATATAATTCCAATCCAAGTGGGAATCGTCTATTGGGGTATCAAATCCACCATTGGCTATACTTTTTTATACATTATTAAGCTATACTTTTTTATACATTATTAATCAAATTGAAAATTTAAAATTAATAAATTTAATTTATAATTTAATTATTAAATATTAAAAAAAGTCAATGGTGCATTTGTATCCCTAGATAGACAATTTGCTCCAAGTGGGATCACCAAAATATATATGGATGCATAATAGTTAAATAAATTAAACATTAGAACTTGTAAGGTGTATGAGATACATAATCCCAACAATCCTAATAAAGGGACTGTGGAGTTTAAGACCATATAGAAAGTACATTCAAACTCCACTAGGTGAGGCACACCTTGCAGTACCCATGGAGACATCAAGAGGTAGGGTTACATTTATGATAATGTATAGACTAATGTATACCTTTCTATTTCATTATAGGGACACCTTGGAGTAAAGTTATATCCCAATTCCCTATTTTCTCAACTACTAAACATCTCTCCCAAAATAATTTTTCCATCAATTGATAGTTAGAATTCTATTTACATTCGCATTCATTTTCTTTCATAAGGTGATAAATAAATGCCAAAAAAATTTCATCCCTCTAATATAATACTTTAAAAGGTAACCCTTGTAATATCACAATTTTTCTAATAAATAAGTCATCAAGGTGTACTATATCATTAGTTTTTGTATAAGAAATAAAATGTGTCGTGAATAAACTTTATCAACAACTAAATAGAATCAAATCATTTTAACTTTGAGTTCCTAGAAATCCTAGCTTTAAAATCTTCCTAATATCTTACCATGATTTTCTTAGATTGGTAATGATCTATACAAACCAATGTTCTAAATAGCCCACTTTTCTACTTAAATCCTACTATTTTGTGTATGCCCTCTAACATATTATATATATAACAAATTTTGTAATGAGCGGGAAAGGAGGGTGCTCTGGAGTGAGGGTTTTGGCGCCTAAGGACTCGAGCAACGGAGACGAGGATGGCAAGGCGGATGGCGATCATGGGGGCTTTTTCTATTGGCCTATCTTGGCTGCCATGATTGTTGTGCTATGTTCTGTGATTTGCAAAGTGTGTGGGTTGCGAGCGGTGAGGAATGAGGAGGGTGGTGTTGTTGGTTGTTGGGAGGTTTTTTGGGTTTTGAGATCTGTGTATTGCCTGGTTTTGGGGTATTTTCAAGGGTGGACGGTGTCTTGTTGTCATCCCTCTCTATTTGGTCCCTCTCTCTCGGTGGTGTGGGTTTGTCCTAGGAGTGTTGTGGTGGGTTGCAGGTTGTTCAATGCTTCCTTCTCTATTTATTTCCCATATGAGGGGATCCGTGTCCTACTTGGTTTTGGGGTATTTTCAGGGGTGGACAGTGTCTTGTTGTCATCCCTCTCTATTTGGTTCCTCTCTCTCGGTGGTGTGGGTTTGTCCTTGGAGTGTTGCAGTGGGTTGCAGGTTGTTCAATGCTTCCTTCTCTATTTCTTTCCCATATGGGGGGATCCATGTCTTGCCTGGTTTTGGGGTCTTCTCAGGGGTGGACAGTGTCTTATTTTCATCCCTCTCTATTTGGTCCCTCTCTCTTGGTGGTGCAGGTTTGTCCTTGGTGTGTTGCGGTGGGTTGCAGGTTGTTCAACACTACTCTCTCCTTTTCTTTCCCATATAGGGGAATCCCCTATTCCTCTCTGCTTTGTCAGGATTCATGAAGAAGGGATTTGTTTGGCCTTAGCAGAGTGTGGTTGTTTTGGAGGGGATTGGTTGTTTCTGAGACGAGCAGACCTTTTGGTCTTCTCCTGTTTAATCTTTAGCTTGGATTTCTTCTACTCACTTCCCCTATTCTCTTGGTTCCATCTTGATGATGGGTTTCTCTATTGTTCTTACGGAGGGGTTTTTTTGGCTAAGAAAGGATTGTTCGGGCTCTCTGTTGGCTATCCTTTATGTCCTTTGGAGCAGGAGCTATTTTTTGTTGAGTTAGAGACATGGTTGATCAACTTTCTCTTTGTTCTAGAAATTCCTACTTCAGAGGTTGAGGAGATTTTTCTTTGCTTGTCCACGAATGTAATGTGTGGGATTTTGGGTTGCTCTTTTCCCAACCTATCTGAGGTGGCCCTTTTTCCTATTAAGGAAGAGATTTGGTGGTTGGGAGAGATCGAGTTTTTGCTTGCTGCGAGAGATTTTTTGAGGCTGATGATCTGTCTTCTTTCTAGTCCTATTGAGGTGGGGAGATGGTGGGAGAAGGTCTTTTGGGTGAGGCTATTGCTTGAGTTGTTGGCTGAGGCCACCTGCCATTACTTTCTTGTGGATCTTCATGGTCAGGTCTTAGTTTTTTTAACCATGTTGTCCAGAATTTTTGGGGGTTCAAGGGAGCCTTTCAAAACCCTCCTAATGTATTTTACGAAGGTTAGGGGATCCTTTCAAAACCCCCATGTGTGCTTTCAGGTTCTTCTCTTTTTTATGTGTGTTGGTTGTGGGATCCTTGTTCGTTCCACAGACAAGCTCGATGCTATCAATTTTAAAGGGCCCAGTTTTGCCAGTGATGGTTTTTGGTTAAGGGTTAGTTGTGATGTTGGCAAGTTGATGACTTTACAAGTCAATGGAGCCTGGGAAAACCCTTGTTTGTTGGTTTTGGTAGCCATTTTAAAACCCTTGATGAAGGTTAGGGGAGCCTTTGAAAACCCCATTAGACCAGATTGTGGGTATATGTTGATCTTTTGTAATTTGGTATTTTTGAAGGTGATGGGTGTCAGGATTCACCCATGGAAACATATATAGGTTAAGGGAGCCTTGTAAAATCTTTTTTTATGTGTTAGGGATGATTTATGTCCACTTTGTGGCTTGGCTGCTAGTATGTTGATATTTTTTCTTTTAGAAGCGTTGTAATGTGGGTTCCAGATCATGGTAAAATCTGAGGGTTTTGGGTCCCTTCAAAACTTGTGGGGTTTCAGGTCCCCTCAAAACCTGTGGGGTTTTAGGTCCCCTCAAAACCTATTTATGGGGTTTCTAGTCCCCTTGAAACCTGTTTATCCAAAATAAAAAAACATACTATATATACAACAAAAAAATATTGTCACTTGCCAACACATACATTACCAACATTAAAATATTCTACCAATCTACTATTATGTTTCTCTTTACTCAAAATTTCTATCATTGAAATTTTAATAGTGCACATGGTTGATTCCCTTTAACAAATAGTATTCTTAAGTAACTCAACCATATATTTTTGTCTATATTAATGAGAACAACTTACATGAATTTCAAGATTAATAAAATTCAATGGCACTCTGACAAAAATGTTTCAATTCATTAAAATCAATAATTTGAAATCTCACCACCCTCGTTAATGGGGCCAGGAAGGTTGATCTTCCTCTAAATCCTTGTGTGGGTGTTTCTTGGACTTCTCTAGAGTTGGGCTAGATAAAGATTAATTTTGATAGAGAATCAAAGGAAAATATAGAAATTAGTGGAGCTCGATGTATTTCTAAAGACCACGCAGGTAGGATTCTAGATCAAAGATTAGTCAATCTTGAGAGAGAAATTATCATTGAGGTAGACTTTAGGGTGGCCTTGATTGAACTCAAGTGTGTCAAATATCTAAAAGCAATAATGATACATTTGGAAGGTAATTCTTTGATCAAAATCAACACCATCTAGAAGAGACATAATCCCAACTAGAAGGTAGAGAATTGAATCATCTTAATTTGGGAAGTGGTAGGAGAATTTAAAATTTTTAAAGTGTTGCATATGTACAATGAAGTAAACATGATGGTTGATGAGATAGATAATACCAAATGAATTACACCTTAAGGTAGTTGATGACTTGGTGTGGTTGAAAGGAGTTGGCGATGGTGGTGAGGTGGCATAATTCTAGGGCCTAGTAGATGGACATATTAGAGAATGCAACACATGCATAATCAAGAGATTATGACACATGTCTAGATATTAATGACCTGGAGAGATAAATCAACTTACATGAGATTGTGTAAGTGTCAAAGCTAGATAGTTTTGAAACAAGGTTAGGCTACTAATAAAGGTTCAAATGTCAACTTGTTTTGCAATATAAATCGAAGGATCAAATTTTTAATTGATTTAAATAGTAATTATATGATCCCAAGGAATGACTATGAGTTGCATGATTTAATAGGATCAAAGCAAAATGCATGAATTTCACGAGATTTTTTATGTAGTCATAAATTGATTAAAAGCTTGATATGAAAATAATGCAAAATGTAGATATATAATAGATCGATTAATTAAGTGAAAACATGATTAGATAAAATAGAGCGATTAGAGTGTTGCTACATGATAAAGATGGAGAACATGTGTGATTAAATTATGAATTGAGAGTGCACAGTCTACAACAACAAGAGAAGAAGTGTTTGTGCAACATGTGATAGTGAAGTTGACTATGAATGTAACAAAAATTAAACATGTGTATATGCAAGTTATTGCATAGTTTTGATCAGCTAGTTTGTAAAGAGTATAATAGTTGTTGATTTAATTTATTTGAGTAATTAGAGAGAGTATTGAGAATGAATGCATTGTGTGTGAGAAGATAGTGTTATACACACCATAAGACTGAGAGGGGGGGTGAATGAGTCTTGACCAAATTCTTTAACTTATTTGATCACAAGATCTTATCAATTATCATTAACCAACTAAACATCAATGCAAGATGAAACAACAAATATGAAACACATGAATACCATAATTTTACATGAAAAAACCCAATATGGTAAATACCATGGTGTGAGAATAACACTCACAATATAAATAACTAAATACAAAGTCTTAGGCACAAGGCCAAGGATGAACACTACTCTTGATTTGGATGTATAGGCTAAGACGCAAAACCTTAGGGAAAGACACAAAGGACTTGTAGACTGAAGCTCATTTCTTTAAGGAAAAATTCAAAGTTCTTGTAGTACTGAGATGCATGATCCTAGGATAAGATGTAGATCTACATAAGCTACCAAAAGGACTCATTTTATTTCAAAAGGTATAGAGAAAAGATAAATTGAGCTAAGTAGGATCTTCTAGTCATAAGAGCATCACAAAATAATATTCACACTTCTTCCACATATATACTTCTACATTATCCTTAATTAATCTAAACCTCAATTCACACGTGTACACCTATTTATATCAACTTGTTCACTAGAACACTCAACTAGGCTGACCATAGATAGAGGGAACATGAATTACACAAATTCAGCCACCATGATCAACTACATCAAATGTTGTCCATGTCAAGAGGTAAAGGAGACCGAAATACATCACATGTATTCCTAAGTTGATTGGGAAACAAACCACAGTTATCAATACATCCTCCAAAGTCATTATCAAAGATAATGTACATAAATAATAAAGTACATTAACCGGTCAACTCAAAAACATTATCCAATGCAAATAACTCAATGTGGATCTTTACACACCATGGTAAGATCCATAAAAAAACTTTAACTCAACCTCTAATTCATATCTAAACCAAGAGAGTATGATATTAACAAGATATAGCAACGAAGTTGGTCAAAGATCAATATAACTGATAACTCCAAACCATAGATTAACATATATTCAGTTGTGGAGAAAGCCAACACTTAAATTATGAACTAGGACTCTCCATTAGAAATATGAATATGTCCTCCAAGCCACAACACATGAATCGACACTACAAAGCATTCTTTTGACCTTTTCTAATAGACACCCTCACTATCATCATACTGCAATAGCTAAATTCATTATCTAAGCAAATAATAACCTAAAATTATAATAGTGCAACATCCATAGGTCATAGACATTAAATATAAAACTATAAGACACCGGTTGCAAAGGTGGATGAATGAGGAGCATTCACCCATAAACACTTTAAATACTCTTTCCTACATATTTCAACTTCCACTACTGTCAACTTTTAAAAACACCAGATACTCACTCAATATCACCATTGGACATCATAACAACATCTAAACACTTATTTATGAACCATACATACCAAGTAATAATCATATTGACAACAACGACCACAATTATACTAAAAACATAATTGAATATCTACAACTTCCTCTTCACCTTTGTCATCAATACATACAAGTGTGACACCAATGAAAACATCATACAAACTACAAACAATCTCCCATGACAATAAGTTTGACATCAATGAAAATACAAACTCATATTGTAACAATCTCCCCCTTCATTTTTTATGGCAACACTTGTACCACCAAACAATAATAGACTCCCTAACTATAACTCTCTCCCCCTTTGACATCAATTGAAAAGGGCACAATACTTTAAACCACAACTTGTTCAAACAACATTCCCCCCTTTGGGTATATCTCTAATATCTGCAACACTCCCGCTATCAGTGATATCTCTCTTTTGTACATATTTTTCTATAAAAGTCATAACCTTCACTACTCCCCTTGAGAGTAGCCAATCTAGGAGACAAAAGATAGGCTTTGAATCTCCCCCTAGAAAGGCCCTAGAAAGAGGCACTACTTATATGCATCTAGTTTGAACTAGGAGGGGAAATAATTCGTAACTTGTATGAGAGATACTCAAAGGTATCCCTTGATAGTACTTTTTTAAAAATATCTACAATCTAATCATTTGTAGGGACATACTTCAACTGAACATCCTTCTTTGCAACCTTCTCTCTTAATAAATGATACCATTTTTAGAAATGTGTTTAGTCCTTGAATGCATCACCAGATTCTTTGAAATATTGATTAAACTTGTATTATCACACATTATAGGAATTTACTCATCATACATCACCTTGATATCTCTAAGAGTTTGTTTCATCCACATAACTCAAGTGCAATAGGATGTTGTTGTAATATAATCTAATTTATTTGTAGATACAAACATTGAATCCTACTTCTTACTTAACCAAGAGGCTATTCTTTCTCCTAAGAAAATTGCACCACCACTTGTACTTATTTTGTCATTAGTACATCAATCTCAATATGCATTTGGGTAAGCTTTCAAAGAGAAATCATCATTCTTCTTCTACTACAAACCAAGATTTGGAGTCCCTTACAGATATCTGAATATCCTTTTCATTATTGAATCATGATATTTCTTTGGATTAGCTTGATATTTGGAAACCAAACAAATTATTGTACATAATATTCACTCTTGAAGTAGTCCAATATAACAATCTGCCAATTATATATTTGTAAAGATTTTAATGATTCATCATCCTTTCTTTAATGACAACTAATAACCATAGGTGTTTCTACTTACTTACAATTCTCCACACTAAAATTCTTCAACATCTCATTGATGTACTTATCCTGAGAAATAAAGATACCATCTTCTGGCTGTGTTACTTGAGGACCAAAGAAAAATGACAACTCACCAATCATTGACATCTCAAATTCATTTTATATTTCTTCTGCAAACTTCTTGCACATATCTTCATCTTCACCAAAAATGAAATCATCAATATACAACCATAATCAATAGTTTCTCACTTTGAACTTTGAAATAAAGATTACTATTTGCAGTACTCTATTTGAATCTTTTGACAATTGAAACCCATTGTATTCTTTAATATAAACCTTTTCTGAACAAGTTCTCCATTCAATAATGTTGACTTATCATCCTTTTCATATATCTTGATGTTCTTGTAAGTGGAAAATGTGAGAAATATTCTTAAAGCTCCCAACATAAGCTACTTAAGAAAATATTTCCTAAACATTATGTATCTTCAACTTGTGAATAGCCTTTACAAACTACTCTTACCATGTTTCTTATGACTTCTCTTCCTTCATTCATCTTATTTCAAAACACCCATTTTCCTATCACATTCTTATACATTGGCCGAGGTATCGATTCCCAGGTCTAATTCTTTTCTATTTGATTTAACTCTTCTTCTATTACATTCATCCATTCATCATCTATGCTAGCCTTTACAAAAGTCTTTGGCTCACCACAGATAAATAATAATAATAATAATTCTTGTTCACTAGCTCTAGCAAGTCTTCTTTGAGTTTGAACTCCTTTATCTTTATCTCTATGATTTGATCTTCTGAATGATTCTTTTGTACATACTTTGTGTTAAAGTGGATCTTGGTCCTAATCCTACCTTGCTCCATTTTTAATACAACACAAATCCTAAGAGGCATCAATAACAAAAGTAGAGTTAGATCCAAATTGGACTTGAATGATACCCTAATCAAAGTTCTTAAAGAAAGGAGCTAACATGTGGTCCTATTAGTAAATTAGTAATTACTTATTTTATCTGAGTAAGAATAGCTATAGATGCTATATCTAGATAGATAACAACAAAGATGAGGTTATATAGCATATAAATGTTACATGCTAACAAATGAAAGAGTACTTATCAGAAGATATTTAGGTCAATGTCCTTTACTTTTGATCTAGTAGTTTTTGTGAAAATCTATTCATCCCTAACAAATGTAATAATATTCATAACAAAGTGTTTGTTCTAGAACTAGGGATGGAAAAAAATAATGAAAGAAATATAAAATTTCTTCATCTCAATTTTAACAATGAAAGCAATATTAACAATGAAAGAAATGAGACTCCTCATCCTTGTGGTCCACCTCCTCTTATTGGTCCCTAGACAACTCCCATCCTCACATTTTTGGGTTTGAACCTACGAATTTGGGTGCTTCTACTCATTTTCCTATTTTCCCCTCTGATTATACCAATGGTGAAAATGAGTTGAGTAAGGCCGACAATTTGAATAATGGGATTATAAGGCTCTTGGTTTGGATAAATATTGTGAAGGGTAAGATCAACAAGTTAAAAGATTTGGTTGTGGTAGAGGAAAGCATTGGGGATTGGTTCTCTGAGGCTAATGTTGAGGAGGTGTGCGCTTGAAATCATTTTCTAGCTGAGAGATTGGATAAGTGGATACATTGGAAAGATAACTAAATGCTTTAAAATCTCAAGTGGTCTTGAAGGAGGAAAGGAAGACCATGGAGTTAAAAATATTTCATATCTAGGATAAACATAACAAAATGATGAAAAATGTAGATAAAATTGTTTCTTTTAGTAGGGAGATCATCAAAAAGACTATAGTCTCTTTGTAGGTTCTTTAGAAGGAGCTAGAAAGGAAACACACCAAATAGAAGAGCTCTAGGCTAGACGAGGCTTCTGTTGATTCTCACTTGCCCATTTTTAGAAGAAGGGTCTTGTTATCATCTCTATAGATGCTACCCCCTTAAAATAAATTTCTTCTTTTAGGGCTTTTATTTTCTAGAGGAGTTGAACATTCTCAATCAAGAGTGGTGATCCATGAAGGGCCCTAGTCTTTAGGAAATTTGTGTTTTAATTTCAGTGGTCCTCATTCAATCACTTCCTAGTCCTTGTTTGTTTTTGCTTGGTTTTCTAATTTTTCAGCTACATTTGGTATTTTGTGTTTGATTGTCTCACTACCCATGAGACCCCTCTTCTCCACCTGAAAAAACTACTATATAAAGGCTTCGGGCCCTAAATATTAATTTACTTAATAAAAAAAATTGAAGCAGTGAAATATTGTGAATTTATATTGACTCTCATGTGAACACTCTCAATTCAAATCAAATGTTATATAATACGTTTTTATGATGTATATTATGAATGCCTTATATATAAATAATTTAAATTTCCTATATATTTCATTTTTTTCATTGTTGTCCCTTGCAATCCCCTAGAAAATAGTCATCATCCCCATTATTCCAAAATGTTGCCCACCATCCCCTACATCCTCATCCTAGGAATTTCATCCAGAACATAACAAATATGCAAATGTGTACTTTAGTAACATATAAAATTATAAAACTCATGTTGGATAATGTAGCTTTTTTTCTATGCTCAAAGATATTAAAAATATCTTATATTATAGGGTAGAAAACTTTTACTGCATAGCATAAACATTGTATCATAGGGCATAAAATACATTGGTAAGTAGAAACAATGTCATATAATTGGTAACAACACATAAACTTTCTAATATATATTTATAGTCTTGTTGGTCAAACACTATACATAATTAATGTTACAAATATTTTTATAAATATGCACAAAACTATAAATATACATGTTAATTAACCATACAATAGTATTTAAGATTAAAAAATTATTAAATTTATATTCAAATGAAACAAAGCTAACTTGTAAAACAACTGTTGTATAACTATTCTTATTTATTTCATGTCAATTACATAACTCTCATGAAGTACTATAAGTCATTTGTAGATACAAAATCAGACTGCCCAGAATTATAGACTATAAAAAGATTCATTTTTCTTGTGCCAACATGTGAGATTCAACCATCATCATTATTATTAATTTAGTTTATAAACATCTATAAATAGATTTCAATCTAATAAAAAATTGACAATATTTTAATAAAATAAATAATATACTTGACATTGAAATAACTTCAGATCTTGATTCCCCATTTTATAATATCAAAATTAAAAACATCCCAATTAAAAATAAGAAAAATTTATAATGAAAATTGAAAAAAAAAAATTGAATATATAATAGCTCAAATAGTTATAAACGATCATAGAACTTGAGAATGACAACCGAATTATAATAATCAAAGCAAAAACAAATCAAATATATTGTCACCGAGATCAACACAAATGTTTAAATGAAATCTATGCTTATCTGGAAGTGGACAATCAGATTTATAAGTGGTAGTGTAACAAAAAATTACAAATTTAACAATTAATAGGCTAGATACATAACTCAAAAAATTAAAAACAGAATCAATCAGGGACAACTCGTGAAGTTGATTGGCTACCAAGTAATAATCAAAATAACTAATGAAAAACAATGAATCATACAAGATTATAAGAAATTGTTGTAAACCAACATGCAGATAGTTGTGTTCCAGATCAATGCATAATGAAGTTTCATAGCTTTGAAGCTGATGATAATATTCTCAGAGGCCTTGCAAGCCGTAGATTATATACTTTATTGCCAGGCATGGCCTTATCAATTGGTAGAGCAATTCCATTCTGGTCTTCCAACCAAAAATGCAATTCATGATTCTGTAACCTACATACTGTTCTAATAGCTAACTTAATGTCATCAACTGTTGCAGTCTCATGAATAGCAATCTGATGTTTGTTTGTGCCATATTGTATTACAATGCATTTGCAGTTTTCAGCAAGTATCTGTACCAGTTCCATGTAACCTTCAATTGGCTTCCCTTTAATTTTCATTTGCTTGTATTCCATTAAAATACTTCTCCATTTTTCACTACAGACAATTGGGTTCTTATCAGAAGTGGCCAAATTGAGCTTCTTATGCAATCTGTTAGATAGCTCCTCCCAAATATCTTTATGGTAACGTTGGCAACTTCTGAATTTTGGATCCAACTCTAGCCTGCATTCCACAAGCTTACATATCTCAGCCAATGACCATGTCACAGGTTTACTCCTAGCCCTAATGGCTTCTGCAGGATTATTGCTCTTAGTATTCTCAAGCATATCCATGATTTTAAAATAATCCTCCATTGACTTCCCACCATTCTTCAATTTGATATACTCCCTTCGAGTGTTTTCCCATTTATCAGAACAAATATTTGCTGTCCTTTGGCAAGATGGGTACAAGGAATTTAATACACAAGAAATGTGTTCCCACAAAGGCTGATGTTTGTTCCTGTTAAGCTTGAAATAATTGTCCATTTCTACTCCGAGTTTCACAAGATCTCTGGTCTCATTCAAGCTCCATGGGAGCCTCATTCCCGACCGGCCTGTTGGGGTTGTATTGCTTTGTACTCTAGGAAGACATTGTTGATTGTTGGCATTAGGGTTTTGGAATGGAATATTATTCTTGGAAAATTCTTCCATATCCATTTGTATCGCAGGTAGACGCTTATTTGCTTCTGGGAAAAGGTTATTCTTTTGAAAATTCATTCCTATGTCACTCGTCCGTTGTTTTCTCATTCCATGTTGATTTGGGTATAAATTATTGCTACACCCAATAAAGGATTGCGTGAAATGTATTACTTTCTGCTGTGGAATTCTGTTCCGGATCCAGCTGCTTCCCTTCATGCTGATTTGTTACAGGGATAGGCTTATTGTCTGAAATGAACCCGCTCGAAGGAAGGTTGATATCATTATTAGGGAAACAAGCTCTGATAAATCCTCGATATGCCTCCATTCCGTGCACAAATTCCTTGGAATTTCTCTTTGGAAACTTAGTATTCTTTTCCAATGCGGTCTTGCTCTAAATAAATATCGTTTTCCTTGAATCCCAATTCGGTAAGAGAGTATCTACCTTATTGCTTCACCCACAACACAGATGATTTATTTCAGTCGATAGCAGTCTGCAGATAATCAGCTAATAACCTGCAAATAACAATATCAAAAAGTAAATAAGTATAGAATTATTGGTACAGCTCAAATTTTCATAGGGTTGTATTTCACTAATTTCTCTGACAGCATTTGGACATTGTAAATTGATGTGTTTTCTTTTCTCAGGAAAATCTACCTCATCTCCAATAATATGATTATATATCTACTGGTTACAACATAGGAAGAGGATAAAGAGGATAAAGGGATACTAATGAAAACAAAAACAAAGATGAAAAAAGTAGGGCTTATATCAGGTTTCGCGAAGATTTCTGTTTCTGAGGTTTCAATTAAACATAAAAGAAAAGAAAAAAGTTATCCGCTTTTATGATAGATGATAGAAATGTTGGTTTTAAAAGAAATAACACAGTCAAATCTACAAACTCCATTGCACAATATCATAAACTGTAAAAATATAACATCTTTAATAAAAATAACTATTTACTTTAGTCTATGCTTAAACGCACCTCGCCTCTGTGTAACATGTTTTCAAATTTTTTTGTGAAGCATATATCTGCTGTGAAATACCTCTTTATATTTCTAGGAACTCCTCGTTTCCTCTCCTGTTTTCTCCTGTGTTTTTGCAATTGTCGTTCAAATTTGTATATTGTTTGTTTCGGCATTAGGTTTTATATGTCAACTTTTTAATTTTCGAGATCATTTAACTAATATTACTCGAGCTACTCTTTAGTGGCCGTGAAATAATAAGGCAGGCCTACAATTTAACGGTCATCCCTATTTATCATATCAAAATTTATGACGGTTTTGTTATTTCAATGTTTTTTATTTGATGTTTTAGAAAAAAAAAAAATTGTCAAAAAAATTAATGAGGGTTTGGTCATTTCAATATCTTTTATTTGATATTTTAAGAACAATATTAATTTTCAAAAAATATTATGAGGGCTTGGTCATTTCAATGTCTTTCATTTGATGTTTTAAGAAAAATAATAATTGTCAAAAAATATTTAAATTATGAACAATTTTATAAACAAAAATTATATTTAGATATTTTTATCTTTTTTTTCAATTATACATATTATATATGAAAGAAATATTTTGTTTCTAATATAATAATACAAATAATTAAAAAATAATAATTATTAAATTTGTAATATATTAAAAATTTATAGAAAAAAATGGTTTTGGCGTGAAGAAATGTGACTTTGCTGCGAAGAAATGAAGCGAAAAACATGGTGTTCTCATGGGTTTGCCCAGTCAATGGTGGCTCATGTTAATGCGGTGGGTTTTGTAAATCATTTTGATATCCTTTCTCATCTGCCTCCTTGCACAAGCAGTGCCAATTGTATCCATGTTGCTCGGCGACATGATATGGATCATAATTCTGGGTTGAATGTGGCGAGGGCTCCAAAGTTCTCCCCTTCCAACAAGGCTATCCATAGTCCTGCAAATATTACATCTTCTAACTCCGCATCTTCCGCTAGGGCCATTGGACGGGCGTGGGGACAAGTGAGGCTTGTTCCCACCTCTAATTTATTTTTTTGGAGGGTCTTTGTTTCGAGCTGGTTGGCGGTCATCTTGAAGGCGTAGCAGGAATTTTGCACCCTCTGGCCCTAGGGGTTTGGCAGATAATAAAAGCATGTGGATCCTTCCCATTACCAACACCACCCCTTGCTTTGCCTCAGGTGCAAATTGTATGAAATTAGGCTCTGGCCCAAGGGTTTCTTCCTCTAATCCTCCACAATGCCCACCTTTGACTCCTTCCTTTCCCCCGCAACCTCATGGAATCAAGACCCACAACTCGAGATCACTACCCCAAGGTAGAACTAACATTCTGAGTCTTCCCTCCAGGCCACCAAGTTCAAAATCTACCCCTAGCCAAGGTACAAATCACCATACACTCATTATTAGTAACCATTGCACAAAGGACACATGAGGCAAATGCAGAAACAAATGACTCTTTGGAAAATGCTGTGGTTATGGAGCTCCTATTGAAAGTATCATTCAATGGCTAAAGAATTCCTTTGATGATGAGGTAAGTATCACTTCCCTAGAAAATGATTTTCTTTTTATTTTCTGCATCTCTATGGAATTGAAAAATCGGTTGCTACATGGTGAGTTTAGGTTTTCTAAGGGCTACGGTTTCAAGTTTTTTGAATGGAAACATAACTTTTCCCCAAAAGATTTTGAAAATGAAGTTACGCCCAGATGGATAATATTACCTAACCTTCAGGTGGAATTAAGCCATGATCACAACCTGGAGAAAATTGGTGATCTCTTGGGGGGTTCTAAGGGTATGGAAGAAAATTATTTGGATTCATTGGATGTGAAGATCTTGGTTAACTTGAAAATTAGTGAGCAAACATTAAAACCTATTAAGCTAATCACAAACCATTCTATATATTTAATTAAGATGGAAATCTTTAGAGGTACAATAGAAGAAAAATAAGTTATTTTTCCAAACAATGAAATTCAGGAAACTCCAATTGTGGATGGAGAAAGCGCTCCCCGCCAGTCTAGTAAAATTGCTGTCATTTTCAACCCCAATGCTAGGGGATTCATCCTTGATGACATCCTGAGGAAACGGATATCCCATGGTGATATTTCAGAGGCTAAATTTTTATCCCCCCATCCAAGATATTGAGGCAGGTGAAATTGTTTATTATGCCTTGTCATCCATCAACCTAGTTGAGAAAGAAGTACCAACCCAGGTCCCCCCTTCCATTACCACCCCTTCTCAACCTTCTCTCCATTTGTCATCCCCTTCTCCTACTAAACCTACCCAATACCCCATCCAGCCTATGTCCAATTCCCAATCCTATCAACAGAAGGTAGGCTCTCCCAAGCCTTCCATTTCACTTTTCCCCCCCACCAATTAAATGGATCACCCTGATCTCCTAGGCTCTAACACCTTGTAGATTGATGATTCCCCCAAGGATACTATTATGGAGTCATAATCAATCTCTCTCTAATCTGGACTACCCCAATCCTCTGAAGAACTCCACTATATATTCCCCTAAGTCTGTTCTCCCTAGTCCTCAAGGGGAGAATGTTTCCTTAATGGAGTATGTGCCTTCAGGGACCTTAGAGGACTTTGCTCCCTCCAACCCTACCTCAGAGGAATCTTATTATGAAAGTAAGAAAATGCACCAAGATAGGATTGAAACGGAAAACAAATTGATTCTAGAATATATTGGTAATGAGGTGGCTAATGACCTTATGGAACAATTCATAGATGAAATTGCAATTGAAGAGGAACTTGCCCTGCAAAAATGAATAACATTGGCTAAGCTTCTTGAATTTAACTCCATGGAGGTGGATGAGATCAACTAAGATCCCCTTTGAGAAAAATTCCTGAGAAAAACTCCCATTCAATTATTGTCTCGAACCATTATCACGTCCAATTAACAATCTTGAAAGATTGTACACCCACTAGATGTCCTTTCAAGTTCTAATTTATGTGGTTTAATGATGACAATATTTTAAACTTAATTAAAAATTGGTGGTCAGAAATACATGTTTCTAGTTCCAAACCATTCAAAGTAGTTAGCAAATTAAAGTAAATAAAAAATAATTTATTAATCTCGAATAGAATGAAATTTGGTAACATTTTTTAGAATAAAATCACATTAGAAAATGCCATGATAGTAATCAATAATGATATAATTAAATATGATATGGATAATATTCTCTATCATAAAGAAAAGAAGCTATTAACAAAATACGAGGAAGTGTTATCAAAAAAAGAAATTTATTGGAAACAAAAATCTAGAGAATTATGGCTGAAGGATGGGGATAAAAACTCTAATTTTTTTCACAATAGTACTAAGAAGAGAAAGCTTATAAATAGAATTACTAAAATAAAAATGAAATTTGGCTCCTACTGTGATGAATCCAAAATCATTGCAGCTAGAGTAGTGACTTATTTTAATGATATCTTCAACAATTGGGAGGTGTCAAACTCCACTTTGGAAAGTGAATTTATAAGCAACATCCCTAAATTGATCACAGAAGAGCAAACCAAAATCCTGAAGGCTAAGTTTACAAAAATAGAAATAGAAATAGCTTTAATGCAGATGTGCCCTGACAAAGCATCAGGTGCAGATGGTTTCCCAGATGCCTTCTTTCAAAAATGTTAGCATTTCATGGGGGATGAAATTACAGATGCTTTAGAGGGTATTATAAATTCTGGTAGCCTTCTCAAATAGATCAATAATACCTTTATAGCCTTAATCCCTAAAAAAAGAGAAAGCAGATAGCTTTGATGACTTCTACCCTATTACTCTTTGCAACACCCTTTACAAATTACTAACAAAAACTTTGGCTAATAGATTACAAAAACTACTTCCTTTACTTATTAGTGAATCTAGCATTCACAGTTTGTACTAGGTAGATCCATATATGATGGAGTCATTATTGCCCATTAGACCATCTACTCAACTCAACAGAATAAGAACCCTAGCATGTTAATCAAACTTGACATTAGGATTTCTTATGACAAGGTGGACCTGCATTTCCTCCTCAAGTTCCTGGTTGCCTTTGGTTTTCAAAGAAAATGGATTGACCTTATCTTTAAATATATCTCTACCCCAAGAATGTCTATTTTAGTTAATGGCTCCCTAGAAGGTTTCTTCAATATTTCTAGGGGACGGAGGCAAGGGGATCCCATTTTCCCCTTCCTATTCATCCTAATGGTTGAATCTTTGGGTAGATACAAGATTATAAGGCCTTCTAAGGGGTATCAGAGTCACGAATGGAGTAGATCTTATAACTCACCAATAGTTTGTGGATGATACCATGCTATTCAGGCTAGGGGAAGTAAATAAAAAAAAAAAAATTACCCTCTAACTATATTGAGCCTTGCAGTAAAAATGATTTCCTTAGATGGAAATGGAAATCCTTTGATAAATTAGGGATTCCACAACATGAACTTGAGGTGCTTAAAAGAATTTTGAAATCTAGAAGGGTCACCTTTCATCAAGGGGAGGATGAATTGGTGTGAGATGGATCTAAAACAGGAGAATATAATACTAAAGATGGATACAATTACTTAAATAGGCAACATCTATGCCCCAACATAGACATCCCTTTGTCTTTATGTTGGGATGAAAATTGCCTTCCTAAAACAGGTATGTTTTCTTGGCTATCTCTCTAAAACAAGATTTTAATAGCTAGCACCTTCGTTAAAATGGGATATGATGGACTTAGTAGATTTTGCTTATGTGAATGTGAGGAGGAGAGTACTAATCACCTACTATTAACTTGCAACTATTCTCATCAATGTTGGAGATGTCTTAGCAATAAACTTAATTGGTGCTCTTCGATCTCGAATACTATCCTTAACATGTTTCAAGCATGGCCTAGGGTTAATAAAGACATCTTGTATGGGGTCTATGGACACTCTCCCCATATATAGTTATATGGGAATTATGGAAGGAATGAAACAAAAAGATATTCAATGATAAAAGTATGGGGTGGAAACAACTAACCAATAAGATTGAGGCCTTGATCATTGTGGTTATCAACAAAAAAATTATGAATATACAAAAAAAATGTGCAGAGATGATGTGTTGAGATGAAAAGATGCACAATAGATGGGTTGGGATGAAAATTCCCCCTTATGTGGCTGAACGCCCTGTGCTAAACAAACTAAAGAGGCTAGAATGAAAATGGAAACCCCCCAATTTTGGTTGGCACAAACTAAACTTTGATGGTTTATCCAGAGGTAATCTTGGCAAGGCTAGCATTGGTTGCTGCCTCCATATTTATGAGGGGGTGGAGATTGCATGTCTAGTCTTCCCACTCCAATCTGCCACTACTAATGAGGTTTAATTTATGACTCTGGTAGAAGGCATCAAACTATGTAGAGTAATGGGCATTAAGAAACTTATCATTGAGGGGGGCTCATCTATTATCATAAACTCTCTTAGAAAAAGTTCCATGCCTATTAAATGAGTTACTATCAAGATCTCTAAGTTTCATCTAGTCCTTCACAAAAGTAAATTTCAACCATATTTTTAGGGAAGGTAACTCCCAAGCTGACCAACTTGCCAATTCTGGGGTAGATGGCCATACTGTTATCAACATTTTAACCTTGATCACTTGATAGATTGTTATCCTCAACCTATAATGGATAAATATAACACACTAAAAATTTATATATAGAGTGTGTCCCTGAGGTCTTCTCTTCTTTGCAAGTTAATAATGGACTTAGCAAGCTGCTCTCCTTTCAGGATTTCCCTGTAGATCATATCGACTTGGATTACTTTCAGATTTGCCTTATTTTTGGAAACCTTTGGTGGTGGGTGAAACTTTCCTTCTATTTCTTGAATTGTCATGGCTCTATAATGGCTAGGCTATGCCTAGAAAGATTGCATCTAGATTGGGCTAGCTTCACGCCTAGACAATTCTATGATCCTATATTCAATGATCATTCTTGCTTGTCTCAAATTTGTCCTTTTGATGGTGGGCTCTATGGTTAAAAATGGATTGTCTTTCCATGTTAATGCCTTGGCTCTGCCCTATGCCTAGCTTCATTTCTCATTCATACAGGATGACATTACTTATGTAGAGTCATGTCATTAATTATCCCACTGGGTCTGATATCACCTTTAAATCCAACATTTTGGCTCCATTTTCCTCACTATAGTATTTGCGAGCTACAGAATAATGGATACCTCGATAAGCCTAAAGAGCTCTAAGAGACTAATGGATTTCTGTGGCAATATATCAAAGGAGAGATTGCATGGTATTATACAATACCTACATGAAGTTTTTATTCATGCAATAGAGAATATTTTAGGTGAAGACTTTTTGAAAAGTGAAGATAGGACCAGGGAAAATCCAAATATCGCTGCAATCTTTCTTGTAGTGGCTATGTATATAGAACATAACAAAGATATGGTTAATGCTTTTTAGATCACCCTGCTTCATTAGAACATTGTAAATATAGCAGTTTAACATACTCTTACTTCCTGAACTACCATAGTCATTAAGATACTTTTAAAAACTACTATTCCATAAATTTTTTGCTATAAAAAAAAATAATTTTCCGACTAGATCCTTTTATTTACTCATTGTTAGAAGTTATAAGTATACTTCATATATCTGTTTAGAGTAACCATCTACATGAAAAAGGGAGGGAGAGTAGCTAAGCGCACTCCTAAGCAAGGAGTAATGATAGTTAAAATTTCTAGTATTTTCTTACTACTATTACTTTGTTTTGTATTCTTGATATAAGGTTAGATGATAAATGTGTAAGGATTGTGTTTTCCACAATATTATTGAGATTGGTGGGCTAACCAGTCATAAGGTAGTATGGTGTAGAGCTATCTTGTTCTAATGATGTTGTAGGATCCCAGTAAGATGGGGACAATCTAACTGACAGACCCAAGATATCAAGAATGAAGGTCTCCTAATTTTAAGCAATGAAATGTACGCTCTGTATTAATATTGGAAGCTCAAATTTCTCCACTATGTATTAAAGGAAACACTTGCTGTATTAAACAAAAAAATTTGTGTGACAAGACATGTATGATGAAGAGCTAATGGCTCTCATCAAATTTGACCCGCTTAGTCCGGGGCGGAGAATTATGTGAATATTAGAACACTGTGCTATTTAGGACAAATTGATTTTGTTGGACTTCTTAGTCTCGGGCAAGAGAAAATGTTTTCTTGACTTAGTTCTTTCTTATCGGTGCCCACATTGAATAGAGTTTGTAAATTTATAATTTATTTATCAATAAAATATGGCCTTTTTACCAATCAAAAAAAATAATACAAATAATTTAATTATTATTTTAAATATTATTTTGTATAATTTAAATTAAGTAGTTATTTTTTAATAGAAACTATAATTTTTTAAAATATCACTAAAAAATAAAATTTATAATAATCTAATATGAAGAAAGGAAGTATTCTATTTTATTAATTTCAAAATGTACTAAAAAAACAGAAAATAAAATAAAATGATAATCAATTAATAATTATTAAATATTAAATGTTATTAAAAATATTTTTAAAATGGGTTGGGGCCTAGCTTGATTGGTGAGAGCTTCTTGTGGTGAAGCATAAAGGTCATGATGTCTCTTCTCCCCCCAGACCATGTGGTACCGGAGGACCAACGTCACCCTCTTTATAAATTAGATTATTTTTTTCTATTTACGTCTAATAAATCTATTAATAACTTGAAGTATCATATAGATAATTTTATAAAAATAAAGCTTGTCAATTCACAACACCTAATTGTGGATGTGTGAATTCAGGTGTGAATTGATTAAGGATTATATAGAAATATATATATGTGGAAGCAAAATTGCAAATATTAGTTTGTGATGCGTTTATGATCAGGAGATCCTACTCAGTGTGTTTGGTAGCTTGTGTAGATTTGCATCTTGCCTTGGTATTGTGTGTCTCCATACTACATGTCCTTTGATTTTTTCCCTAAGGTTTTTTGCCTTATCCTACAAGTCCAAATTAGGAGCAGTGTGCTTCCTTGGACTTGAGCCTAAAACTTTGTATGTAATGCCCGCGAAAATACCCTAGAGAAATACAACTATCTAACATGCAATTAGAGATAATTTTTTTTTAAACATATATTAATGCAACATAACAATTAACTATTCAAGTGCATTAACATTCATTAACAAGATGAACACATAATCAATCATGAACATAATCACAAGAGTGCATAAAACAAGTGAAAATAAACAAAATTATATACATCAATAACATTCCCTAGGGTATCTTAATGCCATTACCTAGACCAAACATATAACATAACCTTACCAACAACATCTCTTCATAGACATGATAACACAATTACCACCATGATCTAATGTATACTAAATTCTATCATTATTTATCCTTTCCATGCATGTATAATTATTTACTATCCTTAATATGAATACATCCATCTACTATGCATACATTATCCATCCCTTGAGGTTCATTTTAAAACACAATTATCAAATGTTCCCAATCCCATACATGAAACCAAATACATAAAAATATATCCAATACCATTATTTTAATTAATGAATCAATATCCAAAGTACATATGATATATCAATACGTCCACTACTATACAATCTACTACACAATTTGTCTAATTACATCAAGGAGCATAGCTCTCAATTACAAATACAATTACATTATGAGTCTAATACATACATATGCCATGTAAATCATATACATCAATCTGCTACTAGTATCCATCCATAGCTGAGAAGACAAGAGATCCACAACCACACATAAGCATTTGACGAAGAAGATCCCAATGGAAGAAGGAATCAAACCACCTGACCATGTGGAACCATAAGGAACCACTCCCCATGCTAGGAGATGAAACATGATGCCATTCACACTCTACATCTAGGATGATACCTAGCTACCAAAGAGATGAAACTACTCCAAGACCACAAGACATGACATAATTTTCCATATAGGACATCCAGAGGCACCACAATACAACCTCATAAGGAACTAGGACCGACATGTAGGGAAGAGTGTCATAACATGCTATCACCAATAAGGATATCCTAGAACACAACCCAACATCTATGATACACACAAAATCATCTCAACCTTTGAGGAAATCAAGGGAGTTTGTTTTATCCGGTTACCAGATCTACCACCTCACTCTGGTCTTCCAAGTCATGATATGGGACACCACAACACAATTCTTATCTTACTTAGATGAGTTACTACTACCCAACCCACCTAAGATTAATTATTATCACTTGGTTATTACAATAAACCTCCAATGAGCTATCCAAATGGTCTAGACCCTTGCTCCAATCCACAAGGAATCCTAGCAGTCTATTCCTCGTGACCTCAGTAGACTCATGGAAGTCCACTCTCCCTAACCATGCATCTAGGCCTTATCAACACATGCAATCAAGTAAAAGGATCACAAAATAACAATAACAACAAGGAGGCTCAACAACATCCAAAAGGATCCATAAACACAAATAAGTCATCAATGTCATCAATGCCATAAACCAAAGCCTCAAATCGATGATAATGAATCAATATCCAACAACACTTGGCACTCAAATCTTCCATAAGCATAAATCCAACCTCCATAGAAAGGCTCATCAACTTGCTAGAGCAAAAGCAATAGCACAAACTCAACAACATAACATATCAACAAGCTGGAGCATATGTACAACCTCTACGACAACGCATATCACTTGTTGAAGCTAAAAATACCAATAAACAACCAAAACCAAAAATGTTCAATGTTGGAAATCATTAGAGAACCTCCAAACATGCCTCTGGTACCAAAACAAATTCAAAAAGGTTGGCTGAGAAGACAAACCAGCAAAAAGCTAGAAAAAATCCAAAATTTAGACGGGAAAGCTAAATTATTATTTTGAATATAAAATCACATAGACAACATAAAAGCCTAAAAATACAATCAATGGAAACACCCAACATAGGGGAAATCAATGAAATAAATAGATTAGAAAATCATAAGCTGCGATGAAAGAATACTCAAAACAAGCATTCATGGCTTCTGGGAAAATAAGACCCAGACATAGTCATAAGAGTCAATACAATCCCCAATAAACTCTCTGAATGAATTCAATACTCCTAAAATACCATGGAATGTAAAATCTCCAATTCTAATAGCCATACATAGGCACAAAATGAAAAATAGAAAAAGGAGACTTCCGACAATGTCTGGCTATGAGAAATCACAAAGATAAGAATATTACAACTCTCGACAATCACAATCACCACAATACTTCACAAAGATAAGTATAAATTTTCAAATCCCACAAACTTCATTCAGAAAGCCAAGAACACACAACCCAAAAACTCACAGAGCCATCTATTCATGAGAATAACAAAATCATGAAAATAATAATTTTCCCCAGACTATTAAATAAACTATATATTATAAATTTTATGAAAATAAATTTACCTCCAAAATTTATACTATATGAAATATATTTTCCCCAAGCTCTCGAAGATAATCTTTTCTACATACACGGTGCATACAATTTGAAACAATCCAACTTGCAATCCTCAAAATCAAAATCTTCAATCTCCCAATCCATAATCTGAAGTCAAAATCAAATAAACTGGGAGAAGAATTCCTAAATGGTGACCCGACAAAATGCATAACTACTAATTAAATAGAAATTCATTCCAAACCTAGCCTCAAAGTCGGCCAATCAAAATAATAGAATAAATAATATTTCTTACCAACCCTTCCACATACCAAGGTAAATGTTAATATAATAATATTCAATTTACTTACCCAATAAACTCAAGCAATCATACAATAGGGTAGGTAGGATAAATAATTATTGAGATCAACCCAAGAGGGTAAATAACAAATAACAATATAAACAACCAATCATAAATAAACCCATGGGCATAATTAAATATAAAGCCCAATAAATAAAATAATCAAAGGTTGTATAGTTAAATATTCCAAATTAATATTAGAGCCCTAACTTTACAAATAGATAATAATTCCAAAAGGCCAATTAATAAATAATAAAATAACTACTGAATATTTGATAATATAAAATCACTTATCAAATAGAAATCCAATATTGCTCTTCCCATAATATTATATATTAATACCAACTATTTATTATTATAAAATAATGTACTCATTAATTTAATTCGTCATTATTAAACTATATAAATAAATTAATCAATAATCATAACACTCCAAACAAACTAAAAAATGATAACTCAAGAGACCACTTGATACAACTCACACCAAGACACTAAACTAATAAGGGCGAACAACTTAAACCTAGATTGTAGAATGAGTTTTCATGTCATTTCTGATCAACTTGTCATTGGAATAAGAAACACTCAGACATATGAAGCTAGGTGGCATCGATGTCTTGTACCTACAAACCTTTCATCACCAACACAAGTGCAACAACATATAGCATAACATATATCATAAAATAGACAAACAAGTGAAAGGAGATCACAACATCATATCATGCTCACGAATGAGTGATATGAAATTGAGTCCCTTATCATGAATGTAGTGGAAGAAACTCACAATCAACAAGCATTAACATCCTCATCATCATCATAGATAGGATTAGTACATAATAAAATACCATCAAAACATCATTAAGTAGACTACGCTATATAAAAGAGATCTATTGTTATTCAAAAGAGCTAGATGTCTTAGGGAGAGGCACTACAGTGTACTTGGTTATTTATATTATGAGTGTAATTCTCAACATGGTTTTTCTCACCTTGGGTTTTTCACATATAATAATGGTGTTCGTATGTTTTTTGTTTATCTCGCATTAATGTTTAGCTAGCTAATGGTAATTGATAAGCACTCATTATTAAAGAAGTTTAAGGATTTCATCAAGATTGATTCACCCCCCTTCTTAGTCTTGTGGTGTTTTGAACAACTGGTATCAGAGCAAGGTTCTTCCAAGATAAGTATAACCACTTGAAGAAGATCCAAGATGGCATAGGAGAATAGTTACAAAGCATCAAAGTTTGATGGCACACATTATTTAGCTTGGAAGATGTGGATAAAATATCATTTGAATTCTCTTCCAACTGGAATATGGGATAGTATTAAGACTGGTTATAATATTTCAACTAGTGGTCCTTCTACTTTAGATGAGGTCAAAGATCATGAAAATGATTCCAACGCAAGATATGTAATTCCTATTACTTTAAGTGACACAGAGTTCTTGATTGTCATGGGAAAAAAATATACAACTAGATATTTGGGATAAGTTGAGAAACATCTAGAATGATATCAAAAGACCAAGCAAGTCAAGATGAAAAAAATCTAAAGTATAGATTTGAGACATTGAGGATGTCTAAGGATGAGAATATTGAAGGTTACCTACACCGAGTGAATTAGATAGTAAGTTCTATTAGAGGTATTGGAATAACATTGACAAAAAATGAAGTTGTGAGAAAAGTAATAAGGATGTTACCTAGATCTTATAAGCATAAGTTGTATGCTATTCAATAAATCCATAACATGGATACATATACATTGGATAAACTCTATGGATTCATCTTTGCCTTTGAGATATCGAAGCTTGTGGAGTTGCACAATGTCAAGAAGGAATCTACATTCAAAGCCACCAAAAGGATTGAAGATATACTTGAAACAAGAAATGATTTGGGTGGTGTTGAAACAAATTTGTGAGAAGATTGAAGAAAGGATATGAAAAATACAAAGGTAAGTTTCCTTTCAATTTTTTTGTGGAAGAATTGTTCATTATCCTTTTAGATGTACTTTCAAGGAAGATAACTATAAGAGCAGATGATGATGAAAAGAGAAAGGATAGATAGTTATAGAAGAGATGACAAAAATAAAAGGATAGATGACAATGACAAGCCTAAAAAGATTTTTTGTTCAATGGAGACCTATTCCTCTGAAGAAGAAGATTGTGATGACTCAAATGATGAATCATTATTTTTTGCCATAAAAAAAAGGATGGTGAAAAGTTTAGTAATCTACATCATGATAAGCTTAGTGACATTCTTCTCATCATCCAGAGTACTAGACTTTTCAATATCCTCTTATTTTATGGTGAAAAATAATGATTCATCACAATCTTCTTCTTTAGAGGAATAGGTGTTTATTAAACAAAAATACTTTTTATGCTTGTCTCTATAATCTATTGTTTTATTTATGTCATCTCTTCTATAATTATCCATCCTTTTTCTTTTTATCATCATCTGATATCTTATGGTATCTTCTTTGAAAGTACCTCTAGTAGCATAATGACCAATTCTTCCATAATTAAAAAAATTGAAGGGAAACTTACCTTAGTACTTTTTGGATCCTTTCTTCAATTTTCTCACAAATTTTGCTTCAACAACATCCAAATCATTTGTTGTTTCAAGTATATATTTAAAATTCTTGGTGGATTTGAATTTAGCTTCCTTCTTAACATTGTGCAACTCCTCAAACTTCAATATCTCAAAGATAGAGAGAAATCTATTAATATGATCCAAGGTAAATGCATCCATGTTATGGCTTTATTGAATAGTAAACAACTTAGGTTTGTAAGATCTTGGCAGTTCCCTCATTACTTTTCTCACAACTTCATATTCAGTCAGTGTCATTCCAATACCTCTGATTGCACTTACTATCTCATTCACTTGGCTTAGGTAACCTTCAATGTTCTCATCCTTAGAAATCCTCAGTGTCTCAAATCTATACTTTAAATTTTGTATCTTGACTTTCTTGGTCTTCCAATCTCCTTCATAATTTTTTCTCTACTTATCTCAATTTTCCTTTGCAGATTTGTAGCCCATGACCTTCAAGAACTCTGTGTCACTTAAAGTATTAAAAAATTGCACTTCTTTCCTTGGCATAACTTTTATGATCCTTGACCTCATTTGAAGTAGAAGGACCACCAGTCGAAGTAGTATAACCAGTCTTAATAATTTATCACATATCACATAAACCAAGTAGGGGGAATCAAACGATATTTTATTTGTGCCTTCCAATCGAAATAATTTGTGCCATCAAACTTTGGTTATTTGTAACTATTCTACCATGCCATCTTAGAACTTCCTCAAGTGTTTAATCTTATCTTAGAAGAACCTTGCTCTGATACCAATTGTTTAAAACACCACTAGACTAAGAGGGGGGTGAATAAATCTCAACCAAGTCCTTAAAATTCTTTAATGACAAGTACTTATAAATAATAATTAGCTAACTAAACATCAATTATTGATAAAAAAACAAACAACAAACACATGAACACCAAGTGAGTGGGGGTAGGGTCATAAGGGAATCAAGTGGTAAAATGATCCTAGCCTACATGGCTAACCTTAGAGTTCAAACCTCAAGCTTTATAGAGGTGGTTGTGGTATATCATGGAATGGTGATTGCAAAGGATATGGGATTAAAATGAATCATTATTGAGGGTGATTTTAATAACACCATAATTACTCTTCAAAGGAAAGTTAAGTCAAATTGGAAATCAAGACACCTCATCTCCAAATGTCTTGATATTCTCCCCATGCCAGGCCATGTCAAAATCAATCACACATAGTGGGAAGGAAATAAGTTAGAATTAATCTTAACCCTTTTTCCAATCACATTAAAATATGGATAGATTTGCATGAAGTTCTTGCTGATATTCATGCCACTATCCTAACTGACATAAGTCCTAATGGTTTAGAATAATCCCCAAGATCACCTTTTTACTTCTTGTCATATCCACCTTATCTAATAATTATTTATTATTTTGGTGGAATGTATTTAATATTGGGATTACTTATGCCTACCCCAATAATGACCTATGTTGTCCATTTCTTACTATTAGTTTTTATTTTCCATCTATGGTTTCAGCCTCAGGTTTCTCTTTGAAAAATATCACTGTGGGTGGTGACCTAATGCAAAATGAACTACAAAGCTATGATGACTTAAAGAAAAATGGAAAGTTGTGGCTTAAGATGGTGAAAGTAATCTAGTGGACTATGTGGATAGAATGAAGGGTTTTGACCCTACCCTCTTAGAGTAATTTTCTCTTTCATGGGAGAAAGGAGAAGTTAAAATTAGGGCATGATCTTTTCAATTTTTGTGGAGACCATTACTGCTATTATGGTCTACCATTAGATGGTGTGAACTTCCCAAAAAATCCTAAGGGAACTTATAAGGATGATTTTAAGAGATTTTTCAAGTTGGGTGAAGTTGTTTTGAGGCTTAAGAGTGGCTACAACAAAGAATATCTTCTAGGGGTTTAGAAAGATGTGACAATTCTGCTCATGAATTATTTCATATTAGATGGGAGGTTCAAGTGATTTCACACCCAACTCTTTCCCATGTTGAACCATCTGAGGTATGGTATTTAAATTAATTTCTCATTCTAGGTTTTCTCCTTATCCCAATCAGTTGTTTCAACTAGAGCCAAAAATACTCTCCCTCTTCATCAAGGTTTAATTTTGAGACTTTATAAGCTTCATTTGGTTGTGACTTTGTCTACCGAGACCCTTTTGATATCCTCTAGCCCCATTTCCTATTCCAACTTGGTGGGGGAACCTTATAGAACCCATGTTGCTAATACTGACCCTAATCGAGCCTCTTCACCTAAGAGTAAACAAATCCCTACCCATTTCAACTCTCTTCATGTGGCCAAGCAAAAACATATCGTTACTCTCCCTCCTAATAAAATTTATTTACTAGGCTCTGAGGAGGAAGAGTAATTTTAGGATTCTAATTCTTCCTTGTCCATGAGTTTAGAATAGTTTTTGGTTGAATCTATGAAGAAGGCCCCTTTCACACCAAATCTAAGCTCGTCATCCCCTATCTCTAGCGTTTTTATCCTTAAGTTGGATTCCCCTACTCTAGTAGATAAAGTTAATGGTTTGGGAGAGGATATCAAAAGACAAGATGTTGCCATCCATTAGCTCCTCTCCCAACTAAATCTAGCCAAGAAAAAAATTGACTAGTTGGATGTGGTTGCTAAGGCGTAGGATTGTGGCAATAGTTGGGCTATTCCATAAAAATATGTGAAGGTGTAGATAGTCATCAACAACATGGTAGAGAAACAAGGACATTGGGTGATAGTGGAGGAGAAAACTAAAGAGATCAATGCAAAAATAAACCTGAGAGACAAGAGGAAGGACATTGAATATTTGAAGGAAAACCATAAGTCCTTGAAATTAAAAGTTGAGGAGATGACTACCCTGAGAAAAGAAATGGCATTAAATAACTTTGCCTCTCTACATGCCATACATGAGAAGATTGAAAGGAAGAAGGTAAAGAGGAAGAGACATATGGATTCTATTTCTATGTCCTCTAGGAATGAATCCAACAAAATTTATCCTTTACTGATAAGTTAAAGCGTTATGCCATGAATGGCATGATTATAGTTCCCCCACTTAGTAGACCATTCCTTTGTGTCTGTGGCAGGTGATAGGTTGTCTATTTTTTTCTACCTAGTTGTTTGCAGTTTTGTTATGGTTTTATACCATTTTTTTAATGTTTTTGGTTTGGTTTGTCATTAGGCTTGCATCCCTCATGTACCCCAAGTAGTTGTTGCATGTTTAGCAGTCATGTAAAAGGTTTGAGTCTATCCCACTTTAATCATTCAAAACATAGAAATTTTATGTGGAAAACCTAATATGGTAAAAAGTATGGTGTGAATCACACTCACTATATAAATAATTGAATACAAAAATTTAGGCTCAAGGCAAAGAAATTATACTGCTCCTAATTCAGATTTGTAGGATAAGGTGCACAACCTTACGGAAAGATAAAAAGGAATTGCATATTGAAGCTCACTGCTTATGGGAAAGATACAAAGGACTAGCTGTATTGAGACACATAATGCCAGAAAACATATAGATCTTCACAAGCTACCAAAAGGAATCACTATCTTTCAGCAAGCATAGATAAAAGATGAATTAAACTGAGTAGGATCTCTTGATCATAAACACATCAAAAATTAATATTTTCTCTTCTCCTTCCACATATACACTTCTACATCACCCTCAATCAATCCACACACCTATTTATATTAATTTGTTCACCAAAATACTCAATTAGTTCAGCCACGGACAAAGTAAGCCTAAATTAGATAAAGTTGGCCACCATGAGAAATTGCATTAAATGTAGACCAATTGAAGAGATAAAGGGGGCCCAAATACATCACAACATGTATTCCTAAGTTTATTCTAGTGAACTGCACCCACCAATACATTCTCCAAAGTCAACATCAATTGTAACATGTAGATCAACAATAAAACACATTAACTAGTTGGCCCAAAAAAATTATCCAATTCAAATAACTCAAAGAAGATCTTCACATGCCATGATAAAACCCATAACAATACTTATACTCAATCTCTAATGCATATCTAGATGAAAATAATATGATCAAAATAAGATAAACCAACTAAGTAAGTCATAGATCAATATAACAAATAATGCCAAACCACAGATCAACATATCTTCACTTGCAGAGAAAACCAACACTTAAATTCTAAACTAGAACTGTACACAATCAATATGAATGTCCTCCAAGATACAACACATGAACCAACACTGGTCCAAGTAATGTGATGCATTTTGTGAGCCAGTTCTAAAAGATAGCCTCATTGTCAGCAAACATCAACAACTAAATTCATTATTTGAAGAACAAAGCACCAAAAAATATACTAGTACAACATCCATAGAGCATAGACATTAAATCCAAAACTACAAGACATCAACTACAAAGGTGGTAGAATGATGAACATTCTCCCATAAAAACTTTAAATACCCTTTCCTACATTTCAACTTTCACTATTGCTAGCTTCCAAAAACATCACATACTCACTCAATGTCATGACCAAACACCAAAACAACATGTGAACACTTATTTTTGAATTAACATTCCAAGCAATAATCACATTGATAACAATGACTACAATTAAACTAAGACATAGTTGAACATCAACAACTTTTTCATCACCTTTGTCATCAATACACACAGGTGTGACACCAATGACAAGATCATACAAACTATAAAAAATCTCCCATGACAATAATTTGACATTAATGACAGCACATACTCATATTTGTAATAGAGAGTTGTAATTGTACCAGTTATAGAATGTGTATAACTTTTATTGAGAGAAATTGTTACTCTGTTATATGATATTTTTTAATAACCTTAATGTTAGTGTCTATCGGATACTACGTTGGTTCTCATATTAAGGAGTTGGTGCCCTTAAATTAGGTATTTGGTGATTCCTTTAAAGGATTGGTGTACTTAAACATTGTAAGTGGTTTTTGTTAGGATTCTCATAGATACTGAGAGGGGGGTGAATCAGTATCTGACTGGTATGAGCAATTTCTTAACTTAAAACATGCAGAACATATTAATACTATATACCGGCAAACAAAAAGTAATGCAATAAACAGAGATAGAAACAACCACATGAAAAACACACCATAACACAAAGGTTTAACGAGGAAACCCGATGTGGGAAATCCCTCGGTGGGATTTGTGACCCACAATATTCACTTATTGGCCAATAAGAGAATATTACTGCTACAAGAGGGGTTTGCACATGCAGGAAGGCCAAGTGCCTAGAGCTCACTACTCAAATACAAAATAGGAAGTCTCATTGACTTACAAAATGGATTATATAAATCCAGTGTCTTATACTGCTTCAAAATAGCAACTATAATGCCAGATCCAGTACCGATTTCTGCTCTGCTTCTTACATAAACCCTTAACCTAAAATTCGCATAATAGGTCTACCTTATTTCACCTAATTACATTCTTCCATGCTTACTTAAATGTTCTACAATAATCTCTTATATATGTGAGTCATTTTACAATGTTACCAAGTTGGCTTATAATGATTTTACAATAATAAACAAAATATATTACAACAAAAATCCTATCAGCCTCTGTACCGGTATGCTTCCTTTCACTGCCGGTGCCAGTGGTCTGAGTGCTGGTGTAGAGTCTGATCTTGCTACTACCAGTGGAATGCCTTACTGGTGTCATAGGATTGTAGGGTTGGCATCAATGACAAAACCTTCAATCACCTACGGTGTCTCATTGGAGTGTGCATTTGCCAACAATCTCCCCCTTTGGCATTGATGGCAACACTCATGAGAAAATTCAAAAAGTGTATCCAAAAATTGTAATCCAAAAATGTTAGTGTACCAAGAATATGTGAGCTCCCCCTGAGCAGATGAGTCTTTTGCTGATTATATTCTCATACTACTACTCCCCCTTTGGCATCAATGACAAAGGTTGTCAAAGTGTCAATAGAGTTGTAGTTTCCTATCTCAACCTTGTAACTGGGTGGTTACAATTTGAAAAACATTCACCAAAACCAAATTTAGGGTTTCAAGAAACTTTTTACTATCTTTTATTGCTGCCTTTGTTCTTTGAACTGTACCGGTGAGGTGCTGCATTTGCTCTGCTGGTGTTTTTTGTCCTTGTACTAATGCCTCAGATATTTCTTTCCTTAAGCATGCTAGGTAGTCCAATTTTGGACTTAGTCTTAATCTTAGATCCTTAGCCTTATTTTTTATTCTCTCCTTTTCTCTTTCTAGCTTTAGTAATTCTTCCTCAAAACCTGTTATCTTTTGCTCAAAAACTAATAATGTATTAGATGAATTAATAAATTTGTCAACAAGTTCATTAATTTCTTCCTGTATCTTGCTCATTTT
The DNA here is from genome assembly GCF_030272615.1 of Cryptomeria japonica. Lineage (NCBI taxonomy): Eukaryota > Viridiplantae > Streptophyta > Pinopsida > Cupressales > Cupressaceae > Cryptomeria > Cryptomeria japonica. Next base: position 340,873,297 of record NC_081407.1, read on the forward strand.
CTTGTCTATGTCAACTATCAAGAAGTTAGTCTTACAAATGTCATTGTATCGAGTCTTAAATTCCTTCAATGTGCTGCATAGTTCAGGTAGAAGTGTATCAAATTGCCTTGTACACTTCTTTATTTGTTCCTCAAAGAATTTCTGTTTTTCAATTTCCAACCTCTCTTTGAATGCTTCCTCCTTTATTTGTTCAACTGTCACTGTGTTGTCCGTAATATACATAGGTAGAATGTCAAGTTGACTCAGAGAATCCTTATTATCTACATTGCATTTTGGAGCTATCATCTTCAAAATTGGAATTGTGTCATCTATAGCTTTATATGCCTATGAACTACAATCTGTTATTTTCTTTATAGAATCTAAAAGAACTTTAGTTACATTTGTTGTCTTGAATCCTATAGAGGAAGAGCCAACATTCTGAATTCCACTGGTGGGGGAAATAACCTTGCTTTTAGTGACCTCTGATAGGTCAATTTGTGTTTCCATTTCCTTAAGCAAAGGTTTTTGTTGCTCTCCTATTGTCGGTGGCATTGTTTCCACATTAACCTGTTGCTATTTTGGAGCCTGTTGCTCTGCTTGTTTCTCTGTTTGTTGATCTATTTCTATTTTTGTTTGAGTCTCTACCTATTGCCTCGTGTTATCATCTGCCTCTTTTCCTTTAGTGCTATCAGTGTTATCAGTTATCGGTGGCTCACTAGCCATATCTGTCTTACCGGTTGTGTCCTTGTCTATCATAACGTTGACTTTCTGAGTATCAACATCAACTGTGTATAGTACCTCAGAATTAGGATTTGTATCCTCTTGTGATACATCCATACTCTCATCTGCTAGTTGATCTTCATTTGTTGTTGTCAGTGGAGTAATCAGAGGTGGTGGGGATAAATTATCTCTTATTTTGATGCTTGCAGGTCCACCAACCTTTCCTTTTCCCTTATCCTTGTCTTTCTGATATACCTTGATTGGTTTAGGGTTTCTATACTCTTCCTATTTTTTCTTCTCAACAAGGAATATATCCCATGCATTTTCAGTTTCTTCTATAACCTCATTTACTCTTCCAACCATTAGTGTAATATGTCGATGTGCAGTAGAGAATACTAATCGGTTAGCCTCTACAATTAGATCATCTATCTCCTTCAATGATTTCACTGAGTAATTTTAATTTTCTTGTCAAGCTCTACAACAACTTGCCTTCTTGCTTCCAGTCTCTTGAATAGTTCAATTGGTAGTTCATCTACAACTTGCATCAAGAACTTCTTGTAGATATCCAAGTGTAAAATAACATTGTTTTCAACTTGCTCTTCATCATCAGCTGATAATGTATCATATAAATTTTTTATGTTCTTAAGCTTTCCTTCCTCTGTTATTTCATCCAGTAGTTTGTCAATTGGGGCAATGTTTTGTTTAGTTTTCTTCTTGGGTGTACTTAACTTTTTCTTCTTTGTCGGTGGCCTTACTGCTTGTTGTTTTTGTCTGGTTCTTCTAGGTGAAGGTGTTGATACCGGTGAAGGTTCCCTTTTCCTTACAACTCTTTTAAATGCTGCAGGCATATCACTCTCTGAAGAAGTTGCTACTAGTGAAAGGTGAGTTTCAGGCTGCAATGCTTCTAGCTCATCTTCAGTGATACCGGTTTTCTTGAGTACATCTTCTTTTATAGCCTTTGCCTATTGGGATCCTCTTCTTACGGTTGCTTCAACCTTCTTCACTCTCTTCTTGGATTGAATTTGACTTTCAATGGTTTCAGCACTGCCAAATACCTCTTCCTTAGGTTCCTTGGGTGCTTTCTAGAAGGGCTTTTGCATTTGTTTCAATGATGTGATCATCGGTCTCATAACCCATTTTAGTAACCCAAATTGTTCTTGGGATAACTGCTTCCATCCAGATCTCATCCTTCTTAATCACAAAGCATATATCATCCTTATATTTGTTAACAATTTCCAGTGACAGTCTGACTCTTGTGTTCATTCTGGCCTTTAATGCTAGAAAATACTCATTGATATTCTTTTCTTTGTTTTCACGGATGTTGTTCAACAAGTCAGATAGCTGTTTCCCTACCGGTATGTCAAATCCAAGGTTCTTGTTACCTATACCAGGCACTTGTTTGGTTATATGTAGCATTAAGCATACAAGTAAATTGCCAAATCTAAATGTCCCTTTCTTATCCTTCTTGATCTTTCCTATATTATCAATCAATTCATCCTTTAGCCATTCACATACATCAATTTTCACATTATCCTTAACCATGTCATGAGCACTTTTTATGCATAAGCTAGAAACTCAATTATGTTTGTTTGCATGAGTTGTTTTGTAACCTAGAATCATGCTAATAAATCTCACATTTATGTTAGTTACATCATTAACCCTCAAAGATCTTTTGTCGGATGTTGCACCTGTTAGGTTCATTACCAGGTCATTTGAGACCTTCTTTGTCTTGTCTGGTTTGTTACTGGTGGAGGGTAACCCTATTACAGCTTTCACAACTTCCTTGGTAATTTTATGAACCGAATCTAGCCAAAAGAATGCACCATGTACCCTGCTCAATACTATCCTAATAACTTCCTTAGGGAAATCTGGAATGCTGAGGATTTCAGTGAATCCTAGGGTTTCAATAATTTTGTGTTTAGGTTTCACATTACCAGAATCATCACATATGACAGTCTTGTACATTTTTTTGATTTCCTCATCACCTAATTCTTCTATGTGGCAATGGGTGTACATTCTAGGGTCTTTTGCAAAAACTACTCCTTTGGGGATTTGGGAAAATGTACCAACATTATCATCCTTTTTAGCTATCTTGGGAACTAGCTAAAATACGGGCCTAGGGCGTTTGATTACTTGAACTACAGTAGGGTTTGTTATGAATTTAGGTATAGAAGAGGATGCCATGATTATAAATACCTTTTTCTGCCTTTGGAAGGATTGATTGCTGAAATGTTTTGCCTCTTTGCTTGAAATACCTTAGCTCTGGAAATTTTGCGCTCTTCGAATGTTTGAATTCTTGGTGAAGTGAAATGGAGCCACAAACACTAATTTATAATGTTAATTTGCCATCTACCACATTTAATGCATGTCGGTTAAGTAGTCACTTAACTTTGTCTGCTAGTATAGAAGTAATTTCAACTTCTTACCATCAACCGAGGGAATAATAGCATATATCTTATTTGATTGCCAAACCCTCAAGGGAATTTTCTTCAATTAGATGAAGAGTCTCCTGCCGATGGAGTGATACTCTATTCTGCTGGTGGAGGATTATTCCTGTCAACATTCAGTTCTGATTTCCTAATCCATTATTTTGAAAATTCATGCTTAATTTCTTCAACCTTTTCTTTTCCTTTCAAACTAGGACCTTTGTTGTTTACCGGTGAGGACTTGCTTCTACAAAATTTAGCAATATGCCCAATTTTGTTACATGCATAGCAAGTCACATTATTTTTTTGAATAGCCTTTCCATATCCTATGCCGGTTTGTGTTCTGCATTGATTAGATAAGTGTCCAAATCTTCCACAAAGATTACATCTTACATTCATTCTGCAATTTTTAGAATTATGACCAATTTTGTTGCATTTTGAACATTGACTGGTGGGTGTATTGGTATTCAGATAATTTATAGATCTACATTGATTCGCTCTATGACCATACTTATTACAGTTAAAGCATTTTCCATTGAATTTATAAGTAGTAGGTTGTCTTACTAGTTTGCTAAGATCATGTGTGTTTGCAGTATCAGAGGTTTCACCAACTTCAAAGCCAATTCCACAAGTGTCACCATTAGGTTTCTGAATCTTCAAAAAGTCACCAAGTTCTTCTGAGCTTTTCTCAAATTTTTCTTTGTGCTGATTTGCAATATCTAGTTCTCTTTCTAAGATCTCTTTCTGCATCATGAGTTCATTGGAGTCATTTTGTGTATGCATCAGATTTGTCTTCAACAAATCATTTTCATAGCTAAGTCTTGTGTTCTCATTTACTGCATCACTTAGTCTTCTAGTCAAATCTTCTTCATTCTTCTTTCTATCTTCAATTTCCTTACAGAATCTCATAGTCATATTGCGCATCTCATTCTTCATTGTCATGTTCTCTTGTTTCAGCTTGCATATCTAATCATTAAGCGATTCCTTTTCATCATTCTCATTTTGCATCTTTTCACATAGTTCTCTTCTCTTATTTCTTACAATAGTAAAATTCTCTTGAAGTGCTTGAATGATATCCTAAGCTGCCTTTAGATCATCTTCAAGTTTGATATTTTTCAATTTTTCTATATCATAGTCTGAGAGAGCTGCTTCAAGTTGCTTCATCAGATTTTCCATCTCTACCAGTGTCAAGATCTTCCTCAAGCTATTAGGCTTCTGAAAATAGAGGACCAAGCTCTTATACCAATTGTTAGGATTCCCACAGACACTGAGAGGGGGGGGGGGTGAATCAGTATCTGACTGGTATGAGCAATTTCTTAACTTAAAACATGCAAAACATATTAATATTGTATATCGGCAAACAAAAAGTAATGCAATAAATAGAGATAGAAACAACCACATGAAAAACACACCATAACACAAAGGTTTAATGAGGAAACCCGGTGTGGGAAAAACCTCAGTGGGATTTGTGACCCACAATATTCACTTATTGACCAATAAGAGAATATTACTGCTACAAGAGGAGCCTGCACATGCAGGAAGGCCAAGTGCCTAGAGCTCACTGCTCAAATACAAAATAGGAAGTCTCACTGACATATAAAATGGATTATATAAATCCAGTGTCTTGTACTGCTTCAAAATAGCATCTATAATGCCAGATCCAATACCGGTTTCTGCTCTGCCTCTTACATAAACCCTTAACCTAAAATTTGCATAATAGGTCTACCTTATTTCGCTTAATTACATTCTTCCATGCTTACTTAAATGTTCTACAATGATCTCTTATATATATGAGTCATTTTACAATGTTACCAAGTTGGCTTATAATGATTTTACAATAATAAACAAAATATATTACAACAAAAATCTTATCGGCCTTTGTGCTGGTATGCTTCCTTTCACTACCAGTGCCAGTGGTCTGAGTGTTAGTGTAGGGTCTGATCTTGCTAGTGTCGATGGAATGCCTTGCCGATGTCACAGGATTATAAGGTTGCCATCAATGACAAAACCTTCAATCACCTACGATGTCTCATTGGAGTGTGCATTTTCCAACAGTTTTTAGATTGTGAGGCTAGATGAGGACAATAGTTTTGGCATTTCATATAGATTGCATTAATAAAGTATAAGTGTTGTCATTGATGTCATTTGTAACCATTGATGGAGTTGTATTACAACCGGTAGTGATGTAGTAATGCAACTGGTAGTTGAGTAGTGATGGAAACCGGTATTACTATTGTAGTAGTGAGATCAACTGGTAACCCTTATCTATTTATATGCCAAACCCTAACTGATGGAGCTTGGTGAATCGGTTGTGCTTATCTATGATCAAATAGTGATCAAATATTATTATGTCACATATACATGTTGAGCGTAATGAGTTTCAAATTGGTTTTTGGTACATATAGATAGCTATTTTATCTTGGGAATGAGCGAGTACATTGCATAAAGTGTAAAACGGGTGATGAGTTATAGTATTCGATGAGCAGTGATCAAGGAGTAGTCGAGGTTATCTAGGACAATGTGTAGATGATTGCTATGTAATCCAACGGTCATGTTTGAACTGATTTGTTTGTAATCTCTATGAGATGTTATATTTTTTGATGTGTTACCAGCCTATTGTTTTGCTTATAAGGTCGATGAGTTGTTTTGTATTAGTTTTGGCAATTTTGGTTAAGTGTCAATGTGATTGATTGTCGAACCAGAAGGAGTATCTACACAAAAAAGGATCTAATCAAGCAAAATAGTTCTATTACTAGATCAACATAAATCATGTTGTTCTCTAACAATTATAATAGTTGAATCCCTTAACCGAGTAAGTTTTAACAAGCTTGGAGTTTTCTAAATCCTCTAACTAGGTGATCCATTAGCTTGGATTTTAAATCCTCTATCAAGGTTACTCCTAACAGGGTATTTTCCTTTAATAGGGTATTGTAGTCAATTCCTTAATTGGATCTATTCCTAATAGGACATTTTTGTAAAGTTTTTAACAAGGCTTGGCTCTTAATAGGGCGAACTTCAAAAGAGTTCAAAATAATTGTGGGTAGTCATCCCCACCAAGGTTTTTTCCATTTGGTTTTCCACGTCAAAAATCATTGTGTCAAGTGGTGAATGGTTTTTGTGGTTATGTTTTGATAAGGTTAATATGTTTAACTGGTAAAGCCGCTTAGATATGTTAAGATGACTGGAAGTGATCTGAAATGTGCTATTACTTATGTTGGTAAATTTCTTTCATGTTTTAATTAAATGGTTTGATAGTTTCAGATCTATTACACTGTTATTTTGGTATTCTAGTCAACCAATAAACTTGACAATGTTGTTGCAGTTTATTGTTCAGTGTTTAAATTGATTAGTTCAGTAATTGATTCATGAGTTGGGTTTGAGTTTGGTGAAAGTTTAGTCTATTTTCTATCTAGTGATTCACCCTCCTCCCTCTCAGTAGTTTTCCAGATCCTTATTGATTCATCATATCATCAAATAGATCATAGCAAAATTTCTCACTGTGGTTTTTCCCATCTTGGGTTTTCCATGTATATCATGTATTATGGCTCCTGTGTGTGAATGATCTCTTTTTGTTTAAATCTATCATGCTTATAATTTTTTTAAAGGTTTGAGGATTAAAATTTTAATTGGTCTATTGATTCACCCCGTCTTTGTAGAAAGTTGTGTTCAACAATGTGTTAAAATTTCCACTATGCACATTCATGCAAGCTTACTTCTATATGATGAAGTTATAGTTCATGGATGGGATGACGATCCATTTTTTGTGAGGGATTATCAATTTGTATAATTGGGTGAGACCTTTTTTCTATTGATCCTTATTTCTATATCTTTATAGTTGTCCTCTAAAGAAGAAAGAATACTAAGTTAAGGAATAAAATTCAACATTTTCAAACTCTTTAAGGCACGTGTTAAAATTTGTAGTATGCATATTCATGCATGCTTGCTTCTATATGATGAAGTTATAGTTCTTGGTTGGGATGAGGACCCACTTTTTGGGAGAGATTCTCAAGTTTCATAATTCATTGAGACCTTTTCCATTGATCCTTATTTTTTTATATATTTATACTTATGTGTTTCTTTTCATATGTTTTTTTTGGTTCTCTATTTCACTTATGGATTTGGCATGATTTGATGTAGTGCTTTGCAATCGTTCTCATCATGTTGACAAAAATAATAGGTTTTTTTCTTTATATTTTTACTCACTTTTCCTCTAATTAAGTCATTTATTTTGCATTCCTCTATCATATCTTCTCTTGTCTCATGTTTTCTCTAGATTTATCCTTGTGTTTCAAATTTTCTTGGTATGATTCTTCTTCTCTCATTCACATTTCATCTATATTATATTTTACCCCATTATACTTTTTGTGTTATGTTTCCCCACTTGGGGGTATTTCCTCTAGATTTATTGGCTCTTCTACTTTTATTTTGTACTTTAATGTTCTTCCCTATGCTTTTAATGTCATTATCTTATGGATAAATGCTCAATTCTCAAGTATATATATATACCAGTTTCACAATCTTATCTCGCAAAATTATTATATATTTTTGTCATATTTTAATGCTCTTAACTTATGGAGCTAACAATCTCATCTATGTTTATCATGTATAGATATCTTATGTTCTTATGAGTATGTTACATGTATGATCGTGTTTACATAATACGCAAAGTCCATATTTTATCTACATTTTTCATTTGCAATCTGACATTTATATTTATAATCACATGGTTATTACACATGTATGTAATAATTTATGATAGACCTATTTTGGAGAAACATGGGGGAATCATGATTTTACCATATAAGTTATTTCATATTCATATTTCATTACCTTATTACATGTTTGTCTCATAATGTTATTTTATATGATGATATCTTTACTTTTCTCTTCTCCTCTAGTTCCTTGCATTTTTCATTTACAACAAACTAGAGGGACATACTATATCAATGTAATTATTTAATAGCTATGGTAAAATCATGGCTATAGTGATTCTTCATGGATTCTAATTTGCATGATTATGATTATAGTGGTCAAAGGGACACCCTCTATAGTTAAGCTTATTTACTTATGTAGTGACTTTTTGTAAGTTGTACACTATCTTTTGACTTTTGAAGATGGGTATAATGGTCCATGGAGAGATCTTACATGTTATCCTCTCATGATTGCAGTGATCAACTTATTTTCATCTTGTCTCTATTCTTTATGTTGATGGCTTCCTGTTACCCTTAAAAAAAATCACTTTAAATTTATAGGCATTGGTAATCATTTATGCTAGAGACCAAATTTCAACTCATTGTTATAAGCTACTCAATAAATTCCTTTTATTTTCTAGTTTATGAGATGGAGTTCCCATTGCAAAGAGGATGCATCAAATAGTTATTTCCTTATTTGTCTCCATTTATGAGTGTTTGAAATGATTAAATTCACGTTGATTGTTTTCTTTACTTTGGCATGCATCTTGATAGTTAGTCCTTATCCAAGTCAAAGTCTAGGAAAAATTGACAATCTTTCCCATTAGCTTTGGACTCATTTTGACAATTGGCATATTTTTTCACTAAGAGTTGGAATTTTCCTTGAACCTAGCTTGATTCTACCTCTATAAATTATTTTCTACAAAGTTTTATTTTGCAGTGTGAAATTGCACCTAATTTGATTTTGTAGCATAATGTTGTTTTCCTCTGGCAAATCATTAGGTTGTTATTTAGAGGATCCAGTTAATATTGAAGGGGGGGGGGGGTGTTGGGGGTGAATCATTATTAACAATAAACTGAAATCTTAAACCAAAATAGATCACAATCAGTACTGATAGCCACTAAAATCAATCTAATTAGATTTACCAAACTGCTCATTTAACCGTTCCATATCATGCATGCAATAAAAATATATCAACTTAACACAAACACAAATCAAACACCATATGAACACCAAGATTTTCACGTGGAAACCCAATGGGAAAAACCAAGGTGGGAATTGGTACCCACAAGATAATGCACTTTTTTGGAATGCACAATGTTAGGAGCCTATCTCGGTTAGGAGCAGACCCTGTTAGGAGTCATCCAGTCAAGGGATTTACAATATGATCTCTATTAGAAGCTTTGACCTGTTAGAAGAAACCTCATAGGAGGATTTAAACTTAAGTTATTAAGCTACATGGTTAAGGGATTTACATGGACAAGGCCTATTAGGGCCTACCTAGTTAAGGGATTTTCAACCTGCTGTAACTATTAGGGAACAATAGATGAAAGATATGGAAATAGAACTTCTTTCTTGCTTGTTCAAATCCACTTCAGCTCCAATCTGATTCACTCTTGCATAAACACACCTCTGGTTTGGCTACACGCTCTTTTCTCAGATTACTGACATAATAAACTTCATCAAAACTGACCTAAATACACTTTACATCTTTGTCGGTTATAAAAAAATAGATACATCAAGATGAAAATTAATTTACATCATAGATCACCATAGATCATTACAAATCATCATACAGATTATTAAAACAAATATCAAGACAATTTCAACAACTGAATAATCATAACATGATATCGCACATCGATCTGATAAGCAGTAAAACCCTTAAAATATTCTTCTATTCTCTTCATTTTTTCCCAAGAAATTTCATCCTTATTAATGCCAAAATAGTATTTTAATTTCTCACATGGTTTATTACACATCATCGTCAAGTTATGAACATAATGAAATTCACTGTCAAACCATAAAGCATCACCGGTTAAGAGATCTTGTTACTTGTTCTAAAACCCTACTGAAAATAGAATAGTAAATCACAAAAATGACCTTTGGTTATCAAAACATGATGTGGTTCTGGTCATAGACTCATTACAATGATATAAACACATGTTTCAAACCGCAAACCTAATTCCTCATCAATATTCATAACCAATTGCTTAAGTATAACACTATTTCATGTTTACTAGTTAAAGTCTTGTTTACCAGATTTTCTGTCAGCTGCACAGTTCATTTCAGCAACTTAATCCATTACCAGTTAGGTTACACTAGTAAACCTAGATGACAAAGTAATCAAGAATAAACAATTGCCATAGTTGCCATCAGTGACAACACAAATAACTGATCACCAAGTCACCAACCAATATCTCAATCTATACCGGTCATACATCACCACGCCATCATTCTCCTTATTATATCAATTATATCATCATCAATGATCCTTTAATATATAATCACAAATAGTCCTTCAATATATCATCACCAACAGTTCTTCAACTGATATGTCAACATCATCATCAATTATGCCAATTATGCCAACATTCTCCCCCTTTGGCATTGATGGCAACACTAAAAGAAAATTCATCATGCTTCACTTTCTCTTCTCCTCTTTTGTATGATCTTTTGCTTGTTATATTACTTCTCCCATGTCTACTCCCATTCATCTTACTTCTCCCCCTTTGATAGCAATGCCAAAGGTGCAAATGCATCTTATAACATCATTGGTCTTGTTGATGTCTCCGTCATCTCTCCTAACCTCATCTTAGTTGCTCCCCCTGAGGAGTATCACACATCTCATCAATCTATAGTGAAAAATATACAATAAGTCCATTGGATTGATGCATCACCTACATCTTAGTTGATCTTGTGAAGAGGTCTCACCCCTAATTTACCTTTGAGATATTCAAAGATCACCTTAGGAAAAGGTTTAGTGAATATATCTTCTAACTGCTCTTTGCTAGACACATGTTCCAATCTCACTTGCTTCTCCTATACTCTCTCCCTCAGAAAGTGATATTTCAACTCAATATTTTTAGTCCTTGCATGTAGCACAAGATTTTTAGAAATATTTATAGCACTAGTGTTGTCACAATAAATAATCACCGGTTCAATCATATTCCACTTAAAACCTTCCAAAACATGTCTCATCCAATAGCTTGTGTACAATTCATAGATGAAACCACATATTATTCTTCTATAGTTGACTATGATACACATGTTTTCTTTTTACTAGTCCAAGATACCAGTCTTCCTCCAAGAAGAAAAGCTCCACCGGTTGTGCTTTTCTAGTCATCAATATTTCCAACCTAGTCTACATCTGTGAAACCTTTCAAAGAAAAGTTACCTCTATAAGGATACCATAAACCATAATCAATTGTTCTTTCCAAATACCTGAATATCCTTTTTACTACAACCATGTGTCTCCCCTTGTGACTCTTTTGAAATCCAGCAACTAAACCAAAAGCATGTGCAATATCCAATCTACTATGAACAACATAATGCAATTTTTCAATCATAGACCTGTATTCTTTCTTATCTACAGAGGCTGAATCATCCTCTTTTGATAATTTGCAACTTGTCACCATTGGGGTACCAACCAGTTTGTAGTCTTTCATCCCAAAAGTCTTCAAAACTTCTTTCACATACTTATTCTGACAAATAAAAATTCTGCCTTCTAGCTATTGCACTTGTAACCCTATGAAAAAAATTATCTCACTATTCATAGACATCTCAAACTCTTTCTTCATTTAATCAGCAAAAGTCATACAGAAATCATCATCTCCACCAAATATTATGTCATCAACACAAACTTCTGCAATTAACATTTTGTCTCCTTCATTCTGTAAATAAACATTACTATCCTCATTGGTTCACTGGAATTTTCTTTTAATCAGATGTGCATACAGACTCTCATACCATGCTCTTAGTGCTTGTTTCAATCCATATAATGCCTTGTGTAGCCTACATACCATATATTTATCCTCTGTCAAAGAAAACCTATCTGGTTATTCTATATACACTTCTTCTTCAATAATATTGTTCAAGAAAGCTGATTTAACATCCATTTGATAGACCTTAAAAATTTTAAAAGTTGCAAAGGCAAGTAAAATTCTAACACCTTCAAGTCTTGCCACCGGTGCAAAGCTTTCACTATAGTCTTCACCTTCTTCTAATGCATACCCTTTGTATGCAAGTCTTGCTTTATTTCTCACAACCTCACCATCTTCATTTAACTTGTTTCTAAAGACCCACTTTGTAGCAATCACATTTTTGTCTTTCAGTCTAGGAACAAGAGACCATGTGTTGTTTTTCTCAATATGATCTAGTTATTCATTCATTTCATTAATTCAATCATCATCTTTCAATGCTTCTCTAACTATCTTTGGTTAAACAGTTCAAATTAGATAGGAATTTCCTCTAATTTTTCTTCTAGTTAGCACACCAGCATTCTTGTCACCTATAATCTGGTCTTCAGAATTATTTATCTTTAAATATCTTGGGATTACCAATTTTGGTGAAATGACTTCTTCTTTATGTTCATCATCTTCCTCATCATCTACCAGTTGAGCACCTATTTTTCCACTTCCGGTTCAATAAACACTAATTTTTCTTCAACATCGGCAGGCTTAGATCTATTGATCTCATCATTTTTGTCAAAGAATTCATCAACCTTAACATTCACACTCTCAAATATCTTCTTTGTCCTTCTATTGTAACACTTAAAAGCTTTTCTCTTCATGGAATAGCCAAGAAATGTTCCTTCATCACCCTTTGCATTAAATTTACTAGTAAAATCATCTCTTTTAATAAAACATTTGCTCCCAAAAACTATAAAGTAACTGACATTATGGGTTTTGACATACCAAAGATCATAAGGTGTTTTATCATTACCTTTCTTCACAAGAACTTGGTTCAAAGTGTAAATAGTAGTGCTAACTGCTTCTCTCTAAAACATCTTCGGTACATATCCTTGTATCAACATAGTCCTAGTTGCTTCCAAAATTGTCATGTTTCTTCTCTCAGAAATTCCATTTTGTTGTGGAGTCCTAGGTGCAAACATTTTCCTCTTTATTCCATGCTCATCACAATACTTCACAAACTCATCAAAAATTAATTCACCACTCCTGTTAGATCTCAAACATTTTAGGCTATTCCTGGTTTCCTTTTATACTAACACTTTAAAGGCCTTAAATTTACTAAAAGCTTCAGACTTTCTTTTAAAAAAGTGACCCACATCATCCTTGAAAAATCATTAGTAAAAATCATAAAATACTTATCACCATAAAAGATCCTAGTCCTCATAGGACCACATAAGTCAGTATGCACTAAATCAAGAATATTCTTAGAAGAAAAGGATTTACTCTTAAAATATGTAGAAGTCATCTTACCCATCTAAAATTCTTTACATAACACATTGTTTGGTTTAACAAGATGTGGCATAACTCTCAGCATACTATATTTGCTGACCCTTATCAATTTATCAAAGTTCACATGACAAAGCCTTTTGTGCCATAACGAGCTATCCTCAACTCTAGCCACCAAACAACTATTCACATTAGCATTCAGATGAAATAGATTACCTCTTGTTTCTTTTCCAGTAGCAATCAAATCTCCTTTGCATCCCATGATCTTGCACACTCCATTATTAAATTCAAGGTGATATCCTATGTCATTCAATTGTCCAACACTTAGTAAGTTAAATTTTAAGCCTTCTACCCAATAAGCATCATCTGCATTACATTTACCATTCAAAGAGATAGATCCTTTACCTTTAACCACACAAGGTGAGTTGTTACCAAATCTTACCACACCACCATCAGATTATTCAAGAGATATAAATTTTCTTTTATCACCAGTCATGTGGTGTGAACAACCACTATCAATTATTCATTCATCACTAGAGTCAAACGGAGATACCAAATCCTTTTCATCAGACAAATCTTCTTTTACAACAACAAAGACAATCTCGTCATTGTCATCAACTTCAGATTCCTCATTAGTCACTCCTTCATCAACCGCAACATAGCATTTTTTCTTCCTTTTTCCTTTATATTTCTTAAACTTCTCCTTTCTATCACTGTTAGGACAATTCACAGGTATATGTCCAATCTTATTGCAAGAGAAACACTTAAGAGGTAGTTTACCTTTATATTTACCAGCTCCTTTCGAAAGTCTCTTAGCTAGAAAAGCTTCAAACTCCATCAAGTTGTCTTCATCATCCACATCTGCACTGCTACCACCATGACTTGATTTGCAATCATAATTGTGACATACATCTTTTCCTTTTATCACAGGTGTACCGGTTACAAATGCCTTTAAAGCTGATTCAAATGACTTAGAAACACTATTTTCAAAACTATTCAACTTAAATACAGTTAGTTTACCAATAACTGAATCAACAGTGACCTTATCACTACTCACTGACCTTAACTCTTGAATAGTAGAAACTCTGATTGCATAGGCAGGTAAAAGAGTTCTAAGCATCTTACTTACAATAGTATCATCCTCAATCTTTCCTCTAGCACTTTTAAAACCAGCAACAACCTCTTTGATCCTCTGTCGATACTGAGCTATATTTTCATCTTCTACCATTATCATATCATCAAATTTACCTCTAAGGTTCTCTTCCTTAGCTTTTTGAACATGTTTATCACCACTTGAAGATTATTTCTAATTTTTCCCAAACTTCAAATGAAGTTTCTAATCCATGTACATCAATGTAATCAGTATCAAACAGTACACTTACAATGGATTCGAATGCTTGATTATTTTCTTGTTTCTCCCTAAGTTGATCTAGAGTTAGAGGACCGATAGGGGGAACATATTTAGTAGTAACATGTTGCCAAAACTGAGAACACATACCTTTGATATAAATCTTCATTCTATATTTCCATATTGTGTAGTTGTCCTTAGTAAATTTTAGACCCTCTATCATTTTCTTTTGGATCATTTCCTCAAGTTGTTAATCTTCCTACACATAGAGAAACTATTCCTCTAATACCAATTATTATTTAGAGGATCTAGTTAATACTGAGGGGGGTGGGGTGAATCAGTATTAACAACAAACTGAAATATTAAACCAAATTGATCAATACCTCACCTAAACACATCATAAAAGTATTGATAGCCATTGAAATCAATCTACTAATCAGATTTACCAAACTTCTCATTTAACTATTCCATTTCATGCATGCAATAGAAAGATATCAACTTAACACAAACAAAAATCAATCACCATATGAACACTAGGATTTTCATGTGGAAACCCAAATGGAAAAAACCACAGTGGGAATTGGTACCCACAAGATAATGCACCCTTTCACAATGCACCATGTTAGGAGCCTAGCCCAATTAGGAGCTTACAATGATGCCCGGTTAGGAGCAGACCCTGTTAGGAGTCACCCGGTCAAGGGATTTACAATATGACCTTTGTTAGGAGCTTTGCCTTGTTAGTAGCAACCTTGCAGGAGGATTTAAAATCAAGTTGTTGATCTACTAGGTCAAGGGATTTACATGAAAAAGGCATGTTAGGACCTACCCAGTTAACGGATTTTGAACCTGTTGCAACTATTAGGGGACAATAGATGAATGATCTAGAAATAACAGTTCTTGCTTTCTTGTCTAGATCCACTTAAGCTCCAATCTACTTCACTCTTGCAAACACACACCTCTCATTCAGCTAGCCACTCTTTTCTCATATTACTAACATAATAAACTTTATCAAAACTGACCTAAATACACTTTACATCTTTATCAATGATAAAACCCTAGATACATCAAGATTCAAATGAATTTACATCATAGATCATTACATATCATTACAAATCATCATATAGATTATTAAAACAAATATCAAGACAATTTCAACCATTGAATAATCATAACAGGACACCACATATTGATCTGATAAGTAGTCAAACCCTTAAAACATTCTTCTATGCTCTTCGTTGTTTCCCAAGAAATTTCATCCTTAATCACACCAAAACGGTATTTTAATTTCTCACATGGGATGTGACACGTCACCATCAATTTATGAACATAATGAAATTTGCCACCAAACCATAAAGCATCACCGATTAAGAGATCTTGTTACCGGTTCTAAAACCCTGCTAAAACCCTACTGAAAATACAACAATAAATCACAAACATAACTTTTGATTATCAAAACATGATGTGGTTATGGTCATAGACTCATTACAATGATATAAACACATGATTCAAATCACAACACCTAATTCCTCATCAATCTTCAGAACCAATTGTTTAAGTACAACACTTTTTCATGTTTATCGGTTAAAGTCCTATTTTCCAGGTTTTCTGTCAGCTGCACAATTCATCTCACCAACTTAATCCATTACCGGTTAGGTTACACCAGTAAACCTAGATGACAAAGTAATAAAAAATAAACACTTGCCATAGTTGCCATCAATTACAACACAAATAACTAATCACCAAGTCACCAACCAATATCTCAATCTATACTGGTCATACATCACCATGCCATCATTCTCCTTATCATATCAACTATATCATCACCAAACAATCCTTCAATATATCATCACCAACAGTCCTTCAACTGATATATCAACATCATCAGTTATGCCAATCATGCCAAGATAGGTATTGTGGAGTGACATGCTTTATTTTTATAAAATTGTATATATGACACTGTAAGTTATTAATAAACTATAAAAATTCATTAGAAGTAAAGAAAATATACTAATCTAATTTATAATTTTAATATCTATTATTTTATAATATTAGTATAAAAAATATAAATTGATTTAGAATATTTTTAAAAAAAATAGATTTAATTATTTCTAACTTTTTAAATAATTGGATATAAATTTTTAAAATAATTTCTATTTTTTTATATAAATTTAGAAATTTTATTAATTTAATTTTTTAAATAGCATTTAATAGCATTTAATATATATTTTTTATCCAGAATATATGTTTATATTACTATTTTTGTAAAAAGATACATTCCAAGTTTAATACCATTAGAAAATACATTCCAAGTTTAATACAATTAGAAAATTCTACACCAAACCCTACCACCCCCACACATTTCACCACCATTAACATAGCAACATACACATACTACCCCTAACCAAAAAATGAGAACATTCTCTACATTGCCCACAAGTCTAGTAACCCCCAACATTTACATACATAAAAACTCCAATTTTAGTGAAATTATTAATAATATTAATAATTATTAATTGATTATCATTATTTTTATTTTATATTTTTAGTTCGATTTGAAATTAATAAAATAGGATACATCCTTTCTTTCATATTAGATCATGATATATTTTATTTTTTTAGTGATATTTTTAAAAATTATAATTTTTATGAAAAATAATTACTTAATTTAAATTATATAGAATAATATTTTAAAATAAAATAATTCAATTATTTGTATTATGAAATTATTTTAGTGAATTCTTAAATCAAAAATAAAAAATGTTTTTTCCATAATTAATATGTATAATTGAAAAAATTCATAAAAATATTTATAAATAAAACATTCAATATAAAATTGTTCATATTTTAAATATTTTTTGACAATTACTATTTTTCTTAAAACATTGAATGAAAGACATGGAAATGACCAAGCCGTCATAAAATTTATTTTTTGACAATTAATATTTTTCTTAAAACATCAAATGAAAGATATTGAAATAACCAGACCGTCATAAGAAAAATTGGCGGTTAATATTTTTCTTAAAACATCAAATAAAAAAACAACATTGAAATGACCAAAGCGTCATAAATTTTTTTGATAATTAATATTTTTGTTAAAACTCAAACGAAAGACATACCATACAAATTTCATTTGATAAAAAGGATGACCGTCAAATTGTAGGCCTGGACCCTTTTATCCTTATTAGTAAAACGTAATGCCGAAATAAAAAAGTTGACATATAAAACGTAATGCCGAAATAACATCAAATTTGAACGACAATTGCAAAAGCACGGGAGAAAACGGGAGAGGAAACGAGGAGTTCATAGAAATATAAAGAGGTATTTCACAGCAGATATATGCTTCATAGAAAAATTTTAAAACCTGTTGCAGAGAGAGGCGAGGTGTTTGAAATGGAGGTTTGAAAAATGTTTGAGCAAAGATTAAAGTAAAGAGATGTTTTTATTAAAGATATTAGATTTTTGCAAGTTTATGATATTGTGTATTGGAGTTTGTAGATTTCACTATATTATTTCTTTTAAAACCAACATTTCTATCATCTATTATAAAAGCAGATAGTTTTTTTTGTTTTTTTAAGTTTAATTGAAGCGGGATTCTAATTTCTGTGGAAAATGATCTTTAATCCTGTAATATTTTTACCTCAGAAACAAAAATCTTCACCAAACCTAGTTTTTTCACTTTTGTTTTTGTTTTTATTAGTATCCCTTTATCCTCTCCCTATGTTGTAACCAGTAGATATATATAATAATATTATTGGAGATGAGGTTGAAATTCCCGAGAAAAGAAAAGACATCAATTTACTATGTACAAATACAGTCAGAAGTGAAATACAACCCTATCAAAATTTGAGCTGTACCGATAATTCTTTAATCATTTACTCTTTGATATTGTTATTTGCAGGTTATTAGCTGATTAACTGCAGACTGTTATCGACTGAAGAAGACTTATGTGTGTTCTGGGGGAAGCAATAAGGTAGATACCCTCTTACTGAATTGGGATTCAAAGAAAAAGATATTCATTTAGAGCAAGAACACATTATATAAAATAACACTAAGCCTCCAGAGAGAAATTCCAAGGAATTTGTGCACGGAATGGATGCATATCGAGAATTTCGCAGATTTTCTGTCGTTAATCGTGGTCTCAACCTTCCTCAGACGGGGTTCGTTTTAGACAATAGGCCTATCATTGTAACAAACCAGCATGATCCTGAAGAGGATTCCACAGCAGAAAGTAATATATCTCACCAATCCTTTGTCGGGAGTAGCAAAAATTTATACCCAAATCAGCATGTAATGAAAAAACAACGGACGAGTGACATTGGAATGACTTTTCAAAAGAATAACCTTTTCCCAGAAGCAAATCAGCGTCTAACTGGGATACAGATGGATATGGAAGGATTTTCCCAGAGTAATATTCCATTCCAAAACCCTAATGGTAACAATCAACAATGTCTTCCTAGAGTAGAAAGCATTAGAACCCCAACAGGCCGGTCGGGAAAGAGAATCCCATGGAGCTTGAATGAGACCAGAGATCTTGTCAAACTCAGAGTAGAAATGGACAAGGATTTCAAGCTTAACAAGAAAAAACATCAACCATTGTGGGAACATATTTCTTGTGTATTAAATTCCTTGTACCCATCTTGCCAAACGACAGCAATTACTTGTTCTGATAAATGGAAAAACACTCGAAGGGAGTATATCAAATTGAAGAATTGTGGGAAGCCAATGGAGGATTATTTTAAAATCATGGATATGCTAGAGAATACTAAGAGCAATAATCCTGCAGAAGCCATTGGGGCTGTGACATGGACATTGGCTGAGATATGTAAGCTTGTGGAATGCAGGCTAGAATTGGATCCAAAATTCAGAAGTTTCCAACATTACCATAAAGATATATGGGAGGAGCTATCTAACAGATTGCATAAGAAGCTCAATTTGGCCACTTCTGATAAGAACCCAACTGTCTGCAGTGAAAAATGGAGAAGTATTGTTAAGGAATACAAGCAAATGAAAATTGAAGGGAAGCCAATTGAAGGTTACATGGAACTGGTACAGATACTTGCTGAAAACTGCAAATGCATTGTAATACAATATGGCACAAACAAACATCAGATTGCTATTCATAAGACTGCAACAGTTGATGACATTAAGTTAGCTATTAAAACAGTATGTGGGTTACAGAATCATGAATTGCCTTTTTGGTTGGAAGACCAGAATGGAATTGCTCAACCAATTGACAAGGCCATGCCTGGCAATAAAGTATATAATCTACGCCTTGTAAGGTGACCTCCTGTCTGAGAACATTATCATCAGCTTCAAAGCAAACTTCATTATGCATTGATCTGGAACACAACTATCTGCATGCTGGATTTCAACCATTTCTAGTAATCTTATATAATGGATTGTTTTTTATTAGTTATTTTGAGCATTAATTATCAGTCAGTCAAATTGACAAGTTATCCTTGATTAATTCTATTTTTTAATTTGTTGAGCTTTGTAACTAATCTATTATCTATTAAATTTTAGAATTTTTGTTACATTGCCACTTACAAATCTGGTTGTCCACTTCCAGATAAGCATAGATTTCGTTAAAACACTAGTGTTGAACTCGGTTAAAATATATTTGGTTTGCTTTTGCTTTGATTATTATAATCAGTTTCTATTAGATTGAAATTTATTTATAGATGTTTATTTATTTTAAACAAAATTAATGATGATGATGGTGGTTGAATTTCACATGTTAGGTACGAGAAATTTAACATATATTATATAAATATAATTCAAGGCTCTTTATAACAATGTATGGAAATGAAAATTGATCTTTTTATAGTCTATAATATTGAGAAATCTGTTTTATTATCTACAAATGATTTATAGTACTCCCTGAGAGTTCTATAACTGACATGCAATAAATAAGAATAGTTGTACTTTTTTTATCTTTAGTACTATTCTATGATCAATTAATATGTATATTAATAGTTTTGTGCATATTCATGAAACTAAAATACGTGTAGTGTTTGATCAAAAAGATTATAAATATATATGCCTATCAACTATTCAATAGAATGTTTAGGTATTGTTCTAAATTATATGACATTGTTTTTAGTTATTGATGTATTTAACACATTATAATATAACTTTTATGTTATGCGGAAAAAGTATTCTACTCTATGATATAAGATATTTTTCTTGAACATAGAAAAAAAAGCTACATTATGGAACATGTGTTTTTTTGCACTTAAGTATTCGTTTGCAAATTTCCTATGTTTCATAGAATTCCTAGGATGAAGATGAGAGGGGATGGTCAAGAACATTTTGAGATAGTAGGGGATGAGAAGTATTTTTTTAGGGGTTAGTAAAAAACAGCAATGGAAAAGTTGAAATATATAGGAAATTTCAATTATTTATATTATGATGTTATTTTAAGTTGGGTTATTCAAATTCTTAGTTTATGATTATATTTTGATTATGTGCATGTGCAAAATGATTTGAATATGTTTATAGATCTTTAATACTTAAAATAAATTTGAAAATGAATATATATTGAAGAAGATAATGCATGGTGATTTTGTATGGTGAATGAAGTTAATTGAAATGCTTGGTGTTATATGATAATTATAACTTCATGTTACTTTGGCTATGATGTTATGTTTTATTGACAATTTTAATTGAGTGTAATCTGACTTTAGACTCACAATTGTACCATTAAATCCTTATTAGAAATTATGTACTAAAGGGAACATATTAATCATCAAGTGGGAGCAAGAAGTTGAGTTAAAAATATGGGGAAAAGATCATTTGATGAAATAAATGTGTTCAATAAAATACAGATATAGATATATATATATAGATAAATTGGATGCCTAAATTAAAATAATATTTGGTTCTAACTACAATAGTGTATGTCAAGTGGTAGGTTATTCACTTATTGATAGCATCTATATTTGGTGCTCTCTTTTCAGTTAACTACCACAAATAAATTTCTATCTAGCGTAAACATATTGGTCTTGGTATGGCCAGGAAAATTAATTCATTGTGGAGACCAGTATTAGTCCAATAATCTGCATTCTTTGTTGGCTCAGCTGTGTATAAGAAATATGAACACATGTTTCTCCTTTCTTAATGTCAATGATACTGGGGTTTTCCAGAGCCCTATGCTTCTATCCGGCATAAGGATTCAATATTCATTGCTTAATGGGATGCCTTTAAATGCTGCAGTAGTCACACGGATATATCCTTTCATGTGTTACCAGGACTCAGACTTGCATCCATTGAGAACCATGTCAGCACTAAGAAGAAAATCTCTTTCAAGGTTAGACAGTTTGATGCAATTGGCAAAGAAAGGAGAGATGAATGCAACATTAATGTAAAGGGTATGGACCAACATGTGGAGGCATGGGCTTGCATCCTCGGTAGATGCAATTGGTTGTATAAATAGGCCTGGGTAGTTCTCCACCAATAGCCAAGAAAAATTCCTGTAGGTAAAAAGATCAGTCAAGAATCTGTAGGAAGGACAGTGCAAGAAGAAAAAATTAAAGAAAGTCTTTTCAAGGAATGAATTAGAGCTTATCCTGCAGCACTGGCATGCCCCCAAATTTCCATCTTGGACAGAGGCAGGGAGGATGCAGGCTGAAGGTTGTGGAACGGACCTTATAACCGCCTGTTGTATCTGCTAGAATGTTTCAAAAGCTTTTTCAACAAATCCATTTTGAGGGTAGCCTGCAATAATAGCATTCCATGAGGAGGTATTGCCAACTATTCACCTGCTGCCTATTCTCCCACATTTTGGCATTGATATCCAGCATAAAGGTGTGTTGTTGACGCCATTAGTCAATTTATTTTTTGATAGTTAGGCATTTTAATATGTTTTAGTTATTAGTATTAATTCTAATTGATATTATTTCTCTGAAGCTTGCACTTCCATCCCTATGTTTGGCATCCATCTATTGGATATTTTTTAATAAAAAAAAAAGTTATTCTCTATTCCTGTTAGGTGCTGAGATCAGCATGTAAGACTGTAGGTTTGGGTAATGCTCGATCCGGCCTCATAGGTTCTAGATACTAAGATTTTCCAAAGATGACGTGCCTTTATGTGCAGTGCTTCAGAATTCTGGTTGCGTGAGCCCTAAACCGTAGTTGTGAGCAGGTCATTCTAATGTTACTTGCCACTAATGATGAAAAGAGGCAGATAAATAATAGAAGCCAAATAGGGATCATAAAATGATTGAGATAAAACAGAGAATGAAATAAAGTTCAGGAAAAGGATATATATATATATATTTCCAAACACATAAAATCTGATTTCATAAAATAAAATGTAAGAACTGCTGCTCACTGATTACACAGCTGAATATATTATATGAACTCCCCTGTTTTTTTTTATATTAACTCCTCTGTTCTTGACTACATTTGCTGTTGCAGCTATACCAGAAACTTCTGCCCTCTTTTTTTTTAACAAAATAAACTCATATATTTAAAACTGTCATGCTCTACATATCCGTGGCTATGATAAAACTTCTAACTCTTCCAAGTATATCAAGCGAAGGAGGGAAAACCAAAACACTGAATGCAGATTGCGTATATAAATCAATGTGGTAGTTGCGATTAGTATTTAACATCCCCCCTTAATCACAATTGTCATCTATAATTTTCAAATTGTCTCGTTGATGCACAAAACTTAACTTTCTTTTTCCAATGTTTTGGTGAAGATATCAGCAAATTGATCTTCTGACCTATAATGTTCCAAAATAATTTATTCATTGTTGATCAACTCCCTGATGAAATGATACCTTGCCAAAATAATTTATCCATTGTTGATCAACTCCCTAATGAAATGATACCTTGCCAAAATAATTTATTCATTGTTGATAAACTCCCTGATGAAATGATACCTTGCCAAAATGAAAAACATAACTTGAAGTGCTCTTCCTATCATCTATAATCCCTGCACAATCACTTTCAATGTAGCCTATCAGCTTGAATTCATTTGTCCTTGAGTAGAGAATTCCATAGTTCCTTGTTCCACTAATATATTTCAAATCTCTCTTTCTAGCTTGCCAATGTGAAACTTTTGGAGACTCCATGAATCTTGAAATGAGGCTAACTGCAAACATTATATCCGACCTTGTGGTTGTTAAGTACATAAGACTTCCAACAAGTTTTTTATACAAAGTTGGATTATATAAGCTCCTTTGTCATCTTTACTCAACTTTAAAATATCATTACTCATTATTGTTGTTGGGGCTGATTTGCAATTCATCATATTGAACATCTTTAAAATATCATTTGCATACTTAGATTGTGAAATGAAAATTCCTTTATCATTTTGACTTACTTCAATGCCAAGAAAGAATGACATCAAACCCAAATCAGTCATCTCAAAAAAAAAATTCATAGCTGATTTAAACATGTCAATTGATAAATCACTCCCGAATATCAAGTCATCAACATATAAACAAACAATTATGATCTCACCTTGGTCATTCATGTTGGTATACAATGTAGGCTCACTGATGCACCTATTAAAGCCACTTTGCAAAAGATAAGAGTCAATTCTGTTATACCATGCTCTTGAGGCTTGTTTGAGTCCATAGAGTGCCTTCTTGAGCTTGTAAACCTTGTTTTCATGACCCAAAATCTCATACCCTAGTGGCTGCTCCACATAGACATCTTCTTCTAATATGTCATTCAAAAAAGTTGATTTCACATCCATTTGATATATTGCCCACTTGTTTTGAGTTTCTGTGGCTAATATTATTCTCACGGTGTCTAAATGAGCCACGGGTGCAAATGTCTCATTGTAGTCTATCCTGGGTTGTTGTGAATAACCTTTTGCTACAAGTCTTGCTTTATGTGTTTTCACATCAGCATTTGCATTCAATTTTGTTTTGTAAACCCCCTTTACTACTATTACTTCTTTGCTTTGTGGAAGAATCACTAAATCCAATATTTTTTATTCTTTTCAATAGCATCTATTTCTTCATCCATTGCTTTTATTCATTTTTCTTCCTTAATAGCTTCTTCAAAGTGAATTGGATCATTTACATATGAGTATAAAACAAAAAGAGAAGTCTGACCTGCATTAATTTCACCTTTATTTTTCTCATAAATCTCCCTTAAACTTATGATTTTTTGTCTTCTTAAGCTTGACAATATGGGATTGGACACGTCACTTGAATTTGTTGAATGTGTGCTTGATGGTCCGGCACCAAGAGTGCCAATTGATGCTAGAGTGTGTTGCATATTTGATGGTGTATTTTCTTATGTTTGTGGGGCTATCCTTACACTTGAAGTTGTCATTTTTTGTCCACTTTGTTGACCTTGAATAGCTATAGGAGGACTCACATTTGAAGGAGTACTAGATGGTATAAAATCTTAATTTTATTCTTGTGGTAAGTTGGCTATAATATTGATTATTTTATCCAATGTTGCATCTTCTATGAACTGCACATGTTTGTTGATTATAACTTTTTTGTTGATTGGAATGTATAATTTGTAAGCCTTGGATTCATCACTATATCCCACAAATATACATTTTTCTCCTTTGTTGTCCAACTATCTTCTCAATTCATCTGGTACATGTGCATAAGCCACATATCCAAATACTCTCATATGAGAAACATTATGTTTTCTTCCACTCCATTCTTCTTCCATAATCATATTGGTGACACTTTTTGCAGGACATCTATTAATTATATATTTTGTACATGCTACAGCTTCAGCCCAATACTCATTTGACAAATGTTTTGTCTTCAACATGCTTCTTGTCATTTCCATTATTGTCCTATTTTTCCTTTCAATTACGCCATTTTGTTGAGGGGTATACTTTGTAGTGAATTGTTTTTGGATTTCATGGTCTTTGAAAAATCTTATGAAGTCATTTGAAATGTATTCACCACCTCTATTTTTTCTTAATGCTTTGATGTAGTGCCCACTTTGTTTTTCAACAAGAGCCTTGAATTGATGAAAATAATCAAACACCTTGTGCTTATTTTTTAGAAAGTAGACCCATATCTTTCTTGTGTAAACATCAATGAATGTCAAGTAGTAGTAGCTTTCACCAATTAAGGGTGTTTGCATTAGTCCACATAAATCTGAATGAACAATAACCAATGGTTTGTTTTCCCTTATTGACTTTCCTACTGGAAATGATTCTTTATGTTATTTACCCAAAATGCAACCTTCACATATTCTATTAGGTTTGTCTATTAGTGGCAACCCCTTCACCATTCTCTTCTCATGCAATAAGTTTAAGCTTTCAAAGTTGAGATGCCCAAATCTTAGATTCCATAACTAATTTTCATCTTTAATTTCAGCTTCATAAACTACTTGGTGGATTGCTGCAACTTTTTCTTCATGCACTTATGGGCTCATTGAGGGGTGTTCTTGTTAAAGTTTTAACTAGAGAAATACAATATTCAAAAATCTGAAACTCAGAAAACTCACAAGTACATGATACACAAAAATTATCCTAAGAAAACCCTCTACCTGAGGGTAAAAAACCCAACCACACCAAAAATGAACCTTTTATTATGATCACAAATCTAATATAAATATTATGTAAGCTCAGAACTAAACACGATTGATATCATATTAAAATTCATAGTAATATGAGACTCTTCAAAAGTGATTGAATCTACTACAAAACAAATGACATATAAATTACGAGAAACTCCTCATATCAAAGACTGTAGATACAAAAGAACACAAATGTTCTCACTGAATAACTTCATGTCTTCAATCTAAGACATTCGCAACACTTCAAGAATTACCACAAAAGATAACATAAAATGATGTAAGATCGTAGCATAATATGATCTCCAACAAAAGATCAAACATTACATGGGATGATAGAATAAGAACGAAAAGAATCAACATATTTGTATACCCTGGAAACTGACTAAAATAATTGCCGAGAAAATCAAACGCTACGCATGAAGAAGAAGATTGGTTACACAACCGACACAGGAGGGAAGGACAACGGATATGCCCCATGATGGAGAATAAATGGCTGCCAACATAGAATAACTCCACATAAGCAAATGAAGCACAAAAAAATCTCTCTTGAAGCTATAAACCTTCAACACTACCTCTTAGCAAGAGAGAAATATTCAATATTGTAAAGCGGAAAATCGAACCCCAGGTGTTCCCCCCACTCCAAGGAGAAAGGAGGTCACTAGGATTGACAGTTTTCACTTAGGGGAGACTTTACATTCAAAAGAGGGGTTGAAACACACAAGATCCAGTCCCACACAATGCAAGATTGGATTCTAAATGAGTTTCAAGGGTTGTGACAGCAAGGCTACCCTCTTTTGTAAAGAATGTAGATAGAAGGATTGAGCTAGGAATGCATGTAAAGTGAGAAAGATTCACTTATAAACAGAGATAGGAATATAGGATGAAGCTGCGGACCTGGAATTAGCAGTAAAATATTGAGACGATGTTGTCCTACAAATTTGAGCGAAAGTTGACGAGAAGATGGCGCCCGGCGTGCACACGGTCCTCCGAAAAATCCGCAAAACGAAGGGGGATCTGTTCGTCTCTGCACAAGGATTCCAGATCTTCAATTACAGCCACGTACCTGCAACCTACACATAGAAAAGAGAGGATGATTGGGGGGTTAGGGATTAGGGGTTTTCCCTTAGGTCAAACCCCAGTTTTGGAATTAACCAAGAAATGAGAATGCTGTAAATGTAAATGATTGTAATGTAAACAAGTACTGATACCTTGTTGTAAGAATGTTTGTATTCTTACATGTGAAGGTGTAAATGTTGTTGTATGTTGTATGTTGTATGTGATCTCCTCTTCAATGGTTGAATCCTTGTCTTGAATGCAACACTTAGCCTTGAATGGAGACTTAGAATGCTCAATTGCTTGAAGGAATGCTTGAATGCTTGAATGCTTGAATGCTTGAATGCTTGAATGTTTGAGTGTTTTAATATCGCTTCCGCATCTTGCACACATATGTCCTTCCTCCCCAAAATGGGAGAGGAAATGTAGTTTATATACTTGCTGATAGACTGATTTTTTTGACCTTAGGCCGACCAGGAAACATTATTTCCCGAATTGCAAACATAAAGACCCGAGGCCCAAAAGAGACCGGGCCCAAAATAGGGCCAGGGACTAGGGCATTAGGCGCCATGGTCCTGGGGGACCAGGGCGCTGGGCACCATGGTCCCACCTCCCAGGATAGCAGGGTGCAAGGAGGGATCATGCCAAGGTGCAGAAAAATGCAGTTTTCGGTGTCATGAACAAGTTTCGGGGTCTCCATTCAGGTTCAGTGTTGCATCGCCATCGTGAAGACCCAAATGCAGTTGAAATTGCAAGTGTCACAATTTTAGGATGTTACATTTAGCCCCCACTTTAGCGGGAGTATAAGCATACACCCATGCTTCCGGTAAAGTACAAGGAAACAACATTGAAAGACTTTCACCATGTCAAGGAGGCAAGACACACCAAGCCCCCAGTGGACTAAGGATCTTACGACTTTGATTGACAAAGTAAAAGGGAAGATCATGAGGGAGAACCATGACTGTCAGTGGTAAGGTTCCCTCACTATGAGTCATGCAAGAGAAATACCAAAAATTTTCAAGGCAAAGCTAAGTTCGCCAAGAAATTTTCAAGTATCCTGAAGGGATAGACGGGGTGTATGCCCCCCTACATTAAAGCGATCGCACACACCTCAACGGGGGTGATTGCTTTAAGGTAGTGATACACATAAGAAATGAGAAGGGAAAGGAGCACGTTATCACAAAGATTTAGCCCCCAAGTGTGAGATAAACCCAAGGATAATGGACACAAAACACAAAGCACAAGGTGACTTCGCTTTCCTCGGGGTCAGTATGCTATATGATAATTCATGTATATCATATGTATGTATGCATAATTGTTCTTCATTCCCTGATCAAGGAAGGTCACTTGGAAGAAGGGAACATGTGTCTTTTGAGTCAACATGAGAGAGACCAAAAGAGATCTCAATGCTTTGCATCGTCCTCAAGTAGACAACACTAAGGACAACAAATAGAAGAATGAGAATAACACATAGAAGAAGTAACAAAAGAGAGGAGGAGAGAGTCTGCTATGGTAATGAAACTAGTCTAGCATGTCATCCACCCCCCGATCTTGCTGATCAATATTTCGGGAAGGCAGGAAACATGCTAGAGGAGGAACATTCAACACAGCAGATGGAGCTATCACAAGATCCAAACAAGGGCTATGTTCATGTTCCAAGCCACATTGTTCTTGTCTAGGAGCTAGGATAAGTGCTTTAGAAAATTCGTTAGATAAATGGTTATCAATATCAACAAATTCATATTCACTATCAGAAGCAAGAGAAGTAACATTTTCATCATGAATAACATTTTCATCTATATCATCATCAAGATTTATAAAAATAGGATCTTTAACTCGCACGGGATCAAAACCATCATGCATCTTATGTTTAGGAGATTTTGGCTCAATTTTCAGCTGAGGAGAAAATGGAAGAATACTAGCTGAAGGTGTTTTTGGAGATTGCAAAGTTTGAGAAGCAGCTGCCTGAGCTCTAAGACGACGCTTTCGTCGGCGTTCACGCACAGAATGATTTCATCTAGTCTTAGTAGGAAGTGGAGAAGATTGAAGAGGAGGAATGTTCTCATCCTTATCACTTGGGTGTTTAGGTTGTGGTCTCTTAGGCTGGATAATAGGAGAAGAGGAAGGTCTCTTCTCTTTATAAAAGGAAGGAGGAGGAGCTGCTCCATATAAAGGAGGAATATTTGGTTTAGGAAGGAGACCAAGTCCATCATGATGAGGAGGTATAGGCCTACTTTTAGAAAGTTATTAGACATAGACACAGTCACATCCATAGGAATGGGTTGGGAATCTTCTTGAGGAAATACATTAGCTTTATCTTTCAAAGGAAGAACTTCCTTCTCAAGAACAATAGGAATATCAAGTTTGGGTGTTCTAGGTTCACTTAGAGATAGGATCATATCTGTTTTCCACTTTTGATAAGATTTGAAAAGATGATCACTTCGCGGAGGAAGAGATTGGAATTGTTTAGGCCAAAAATAATCAATAGGAATGCTAGAAGTTCTTTCAGCTGGTTTAAAGAGACTATGATTGACAGTAACAACTTCACCATTATGGGGAAATTTCAAACACTTGTGAATAGGAGAAGCAATAGCTTTCATGGAAGATAGCCAAGGATATCCTAGCTTCACACGAAATTGTTCGGATGATGGAATAATAGCAAAGCTCACATCAAGGGATTTGTTATGGACCTCAATAGGTAATGTAATAGAACCAAATTGCAGGAGAAGAAAATGCATCAAATAATTTCACAATCACATTTGTTTTGTCATAGATCACTTGATTCAATTCCAAAGTAAAAAGAAATTCTTCAGTAATAACATTAACCATGCAAGAAGGATCAACAAGCACTCCACGGCAAGGTGTATTCTTGACTTTTGCAACTATATATAAAGGACCATCAGGTGCCCTGATAGTTTCACTAGGATCAAATGTGATGGAAGGTTCTTTAGGGTTTTCTTGCTGCTCTACAAAGTTAATCACATTCAGAGTCATAGACACAAGACCATCAGATGAGAAAGAGGAATCATTAGTCTCAATCACATTAGAGGTATGAGAAGGTAATGGATCAGTAAAAATCTTAAGATTTTGGTTAGGAGGAGCTACAGATGTGTTGCCTTTATCATTCATACCAGAAATAGAGATAGTATTATTATCAATCAAATCTTGAATTTTACCCTTTAAAGCAAAACATTTTTCAGTATCATGCCCAGGTTGACGATGAAATTGACAAAAAGATTTTTTATCAAAATAGGGTGAATTAATCTTTGCAGGATCTATTTGCTTTATAGGAGGGAGAGTAAGCACATTTTGTTCCAATAACTTATTCATAATACTATGCAATGATTCATTCAAAGGAGTAAACTTTCTTTCTTTCTTGAAAAACTTAGAAATAGGAGGCACACCTGATGCTGCATTCACATTGTTGTTGATGATGTTTTCATTGAACTTAACGAACTCTCTATTCGGTTTAAACTTTCCGAATGGTTGTTGACTACTATCACCCTTATCACTCAGAGCCATAGGATTTGCTTGTTCCATTTGACTCACAGTCGGTTGATAATTGTGAAGAGTTGCACACAACTGTTGGAAAGAAGTAAACTTAGAAAATAGAAGTTTTTCTCTAATATCTTTTTGTAAATTAGAAAAAAAGATTCTTTGAATATCATTGTCAGGCACTGGAAAAGAGATTTGAGCATACAAATGCTTATATCTACCAATGAAATCAGTCACTTTTTCTTTAACACCTTGTTTACAATGCATTAAATCAATCAAAGTAACTTTAGGACTTATATTGTTTTGAAATTGTTGAATAAAAGCATTTGCAAGTTGTTTGAAAGAAGTAATAGAATAAGAAGGCAATGAGCAATACCATTGTAGGGCTTTATCTCTTAATGTCCTAGTAAACAGTTTTGCGAGCAACCTTTGGTCATAAGCAAAATCGGTACATATTGTTTGAAAAGTCTTAACATGTGTTAGAGGATCACCTTTACCATTATAAAGCTCCAAATGTGGGATTTCAACATGCTTAGGAGGGATAGCTTGAACAATGTCAAGAGAAAGTGGGCTCGCAACATCAAATGTGGGCAAACTAAACTTAGATTGATTCATAGAGGCAATTTGTTGCTGTAAAGAAGAGATAGTTTGTGCAAGATTGTTAATGGTCACTTCAGTCGAAGAGTTCATATTAGACGTGTTAGATTGTGATGGAGGTATTATGTTATTGAAAGAAGGTATTGATTGAGAGTAAGGTGGCAGGACACTATGATAGTTAGTCATAGGAGATGGTTGGAAAAGAGGAGCACTACAAGGAGGAATGGAATGGTTGAATGAATTGCCCCCTTGCGTCATGCTCATTTGTGGAGATGTAATAGGAACACTTATTGAAGGAATGAATGAAGAAGTTGGATTGAATGAAGGAAGAGGGTTAATTGAAGAGGAAGGATTGCCCCCATGACTGGTGATCATAGGCAGAATGTCTTGTATAGAAGTAGTCATTATGTTTGATGTAAAGGTAGGTATGCTAGCAATAGAAGTTATCAACAGAATAGAATGATTGACTTGAGTGGGAGGTTGTGTATAACCTAAAGTTTCGGCACAACTCTTCATAGGCATCAAATTTGAATCCACAATGTGTGCAATACCATGCAAAATATCAATTCCATTCTTATCACTTTGAACCATACGTTTTAGACCCTCAATTAATGAAAGAGCTTGACTATCGGGATACTCTTGAGACATCCATTGCTGAAAATCATCAAATTGGTTATCCAATTTCGAAAGTTGTTCTACAGAAACCTCATGGAGAGCTTCTTCATCATTAAGAGGATTAGAGGAATTACCCGTGTCCTCGTTAAAAAGGCCATTCAAATTAGGTTCCATCTCTTCGGTAATTAAACCTTGGAAAGACTTAATTCTAAGGCTTTGTCTAACGAGAATAGTGTAAGTAGGGCTTATTGTTGTAAAACTCATGCACTAGAGAGGGAGAGAAGATTTTGAATTTAGAGGTAGTAAATTTCAAAAAAATCAGCCAATCTCCTAGATTTAGGCTGTTAAATGCAATCACGACAATCTCCCGAATTTTCGAAAAAAAAGTCAGGGACCGTGGCGAACGGAGTGCACGCGGTCCTCGCAACTTTTTTCAAAATTTTCAGGGATGAAAGTTATGATGATTTTAAAGCTAATCTGAAAAAATTGAGTGATTTTACGATCTGTAGAAAGGCCAAATTAAAGTTGCAATCTCAAAATTGAATCCTACCCAGATTGTTAAAAAATGCAAAATTTGAATTTTGAAAAAGAGATGGAAACTAAAACTTTGAATTTTATGATTTTAGAGGGAATACTAAGAGCAATTCAAGCTTTGAAATTTAAAAGTTGACTCAATTTCACGCAAAATTCAATTTTGAAAGCGGAAATCAAAGTTGTTGCAATTAAACACTTAATTTCAAAAGTCACAAATTGCAAGAATTTGAATAAAGCACTGAAATTTTGAATGAATGCCAACACACTTTTTAGATTTAGGACAGTAAGAAACACAATTTTGACACAAAATTTCAATTTCAACAACTTTTGAATGATTAGAAGCCTTAATCCAAGCAATCACTAGACCAACTTTGACTTTAATTTTGAAAGTGTTAGAATTGATGAAATCAGCCAAGATTCTGGATTTTAGCAGAAAAATATAGTAAGATCTAACCCCCGAAATTTCGAAAAAAATGTCGATGACAATGGCACTCGGGGTGCACACGGTCCTCGCAACCTTTTTCCAAATTTTTAGGGATGAAAGATATTATGATTTTGTTGCGGAATCCAAAGTTACGGCTGATTTGGAGATGTTTGATCAATGAAATTATCAGTCAAAGGTTGAATCAAGAGGGTTTTAAAAATTAGGGTTTTGACACTTAACCACTTAATTTTCAGAATTAAAGCACAAATATGAATTGACAATTTGTAATAGAAGGGTAGATCTAAAACAAGCATTAACAATTAAACATTTCACAAGCTCAATTACTAAAAAGAAAATTTAGGGTTTTTATGCAATTAACCTCTAAACTTTTGCAAAAGATCAAACATGGAAATGTAATTAAGGAAGCAAATTTTTCAGATATAACCATGAATAATCAAAAAGGATGTTCAGGTCGGGTTCACCAAAATGTAAAGCAGAAAATCGAACCCCAGGTGTTCCCCCCACTCCAAGGAGAAAGGAGGTCACTAGGATTGACGGTTTTCACTTAGGGGAGACTTTACATTCAAAAGAGGGATTGAAACCCACAAGATCCAATCCCACACAATGCAAGATTGGATTCTAAATGAGTTTCAAGGGTTGTGACAACAAGGCTACCCTCTTTTGTAAAGAATGTAGATAGAAAGATTGAGCTAGGAATGCATGTAAAATGAGAAAGATTCACTTATAAATAGAGATAGGAATATAGGATGAAGCTACGGACCCGGAATTAGCAGTAAAATGTTGAGACAATGCTGTCCTGCAAATTTGAGTGAAAGTTGATGGGACGATGGCGCCCGGCGTGCACACGGTCCTCCGAAAAATCCGCAAAATGAAGGGGGATCTGTTCGTCTCTGCACAAGGATTCCAGATCTTCAATTACAGCTGCGTACCTGCAACCTACACATAGAAAAGAGAGGACGATTGGGGGGTTAGGGATTAGGGGTTTGCCCTTAGGTCAAACCCCAGTTTTGGAATTAACCAAGAAATGAGAATGCTATAAATGTAAATGATTGTAATGTAAACAAGTACTGATACCTTGTTGTAAGAATGTTTGTATTCTTACATGCGAAGGTGTAAATGTTGTTGTATGTTGTATGTTGTATGTGATCTCCTCTTCAATGGTTGAATCCTTGTCTTGAATGCAACACTTAGCCTTAAATGGAGACTTAGAATGCTCAATTGCTTGAAGGAATGCTTGAATGCTTGAATGCTTGAATGTTTTTGAGTGTTTTAATATTGCTTCCGCGTCTTGCACACATATGTCCTTCCTCCCCAAAATGGGAGAGGAAATGTAGTTTATATACTTGCTGATAGACTGATTTTTCCGACCTTAGGCCGACTAGGAAACATTATTTCCCGAATTGCAAACATAAAGACCCAAGGCCCAAAAGAGACTGGGCCCAAAATAGGGCCAAGGACCAGGGTGCTGGGCGCCATGGTCTCACCTCCCAGGACAGCAGGGTACAAGGAGGGATCATGCCAAGGTGTAGAAAAATGCAGTTTTTGGTGTCATGAAAAAGTTTCGGGGTCTCCATTCAGGTTCAGTGTTGCGTCGCCATCGTGAAGACCCAAATGCAGTCAAAATTGCAAGTGTCACAATTTTAGGACGTTACAAATATGTCATCACATGACAAGTACACATTAATGTAAAGGGTATGGACCAACATGTGGAGGCATGGGCTTGTTCCTCTCCATGGCATTTTGTTGGTATTCATGTCAAAAGTGTGTTGTGGTGACTATATGTTTAAAGTGACAGATAACATGTTGTTAAGTCACTTAATATCACTTATATGTTCGCATTGATGTTTAAAAAGTAACTTGGCCTTATGATGTTCTCTAGGCACCAAGTTGTGTTTTTGGCCCTCCCCATGGTGAAACTATTACATGACAAATACTTTGCATTATATTATATCTATCAGTGGTTTTAGGGCTTCTTGAATATAATGATGCATATTTGCTAAAGCACTCATTTTTCATTCATTCTTTTAGTGTTTGGTCTTCACATTTGGGGTTTCATCTGCATGAAAAATAGAGGCAGTTGCAACAGTTTTCCTGTGCAAATTTAATGGCAGTTAATCTCAGTTTGATGGCATGGATTTTTGACATCTTTCTTCCAATTCTTGTGGTGTATCTATTCCTTCTTCTTTTGTTATTTGATGGTCCTTATCATAAACTGTTTAAGAAAAAAACTAAAGTGATTAAGGATTGATTCAGTGGTTTTTAGTATGTTTATCATTTATTATTAAAAAAAACCAATTGACATTCGTTGTAAATTTGGTTTTTGGGTTATTGCATTTAGTCATTGACCATTTGATGTTAAGTAAAATAAAGATAAATGGTTTTGTGTATACGACAGTTTGAGGGGATTTTCTTTTTAGTTTGTTACTACAACTATATGTTTGAGAAAAGAATGACAGTTTTATGTTCTTATATGATTTCAGTTGCATCAGTATTTGGTAACTGTGATAACAGTTACAGTTATCAGTTCCTTGAATACAGTTGATGCAAGAAACAAAAGAATGTGTCTTCTTCAATGAAACCTATTTAATCATGAAGAGGTTTTCATCTAGATTAGAAGAAAAAGAGTTATATTTATATGAGCATATCTTTACTTAGTTGGCTGTAACACATTTGTATAAAGTTTGTGCATAATGATATTATGTATGTGAACAATTTTTTGTTGTTCTCTACATAATATTATGATGTATAATCTTTCTTATTGTATTTGGTATTTTTAGATCAGTTGCTTCAAACTCTTATAAGTTTAGAAGAAGTTATGAAATAAAACAGAGATAAATCTCTATATGAATTGGAACTACTTTGAGAATATTGTTTAAGCCAGTGAGGCATGTACAAAAGACTACCAGTGAGGTAGCATTGTCAGTGAGACATTTGTACAAAGAATTTTAATAAGCCAGTGAGGCATTTAAAAAGTGGTTTTTTACCCTAGAGGGTTTCCACTCAGGACAACTTTGTGTTCTCAATCTGTGTGTGTGCTTTACAGTTTATATTGATAGATTGTTATTAAAGTAATTTGCATTTAAGTTCTTTTGAATTTTATTTTTCATAAGCATTGATTCAGCCCCCCTCTCAATGCTTATTGTACTCCTACAATTGGTATCAGAGCTGGACCCTTGCTGAGGGATTTCCTGGTAGGAGTACTTTTGTGGCAAATCAAGACAGTTTGTCCACAGCTAGGACACCTTTGTTTGATAGCATATTACCTTTGTAGGCTATGATGTGTGGGCTGCAGTTGAAACTGCCTATACCTCTGACAAGAAAAAGGCTTATGAATGTGATGCTAAGGCGTCAAATGCTATATGTTGTGGTCTATCAAATGATGTGTTACTTAAATAAATGGATTGCAAAAATGCAAAAGCCATATGGGATAAACTATCCAGTATTTATGAAGGTGATTATAAAGTTAAAGAAGCAAAACTGCAGATCTTTAGGGCTAGATTTGAAAGTTTGAAAATGACTGAAGATGAGAAAATAGCTTATTTTTTTCTTAGGATTTCACAAATTGTAAATTCAATAAGAGGTCTTCATGAAACTCATGGGGAAAAGGCTATTGTTAAAAAGGCTCTAAGGTCTTTGATGCCGAAGTATGATTCCAAAGTCTCAGCTCTAGAAGAAAGAGACTTAAATAAACTTACTATAGATGAAATGCATGGTGTTTTAACTGCTTATGAAATGAGAATAAGTGAAGACATTCAACCTAGTAAAGAAACTGCATTCAAAACTCTGAAAAAAGATAATGATTCATAGTTAGATAAACCTGATGATGAGACAGTCTTTGTTAGTAGACTTAAAAGAGGGTCAAGTAGATATAGAGGAAAACTACCTTTCAAATGTTTTAACTGTGGTAAAATTGGCCACTATGCTGCTCAATGTCCTAGTAAAGAAGAAACTAGTGAAGATGAGGACAACAGAAAGTTAGGAAAGAAAAAAAAAATTCAAAACAAAAAGAAAACCTTCTTTAAGAAAAAGAGCTTCTATGCAGATGTCATAGATAGCTGTTCAGGTGAATCTCTTGTAGGAGATGAAACCTTGTTTATGGCTATTTTATCTCCAAATGTGACTCAGGAGGACACTCCTTTTGAGCATTCTGAATCAGAAATCGATCTAGAAGGAGAACTGAAATGTGCCCTCAAAGAAATCAAAAGATTGAGAAAAGAATATGTTACTCTAAAGGATCAATATCAAAGTGCTAATGAGTGCATGTCTGGTTTAACTCTTCAATTAGCAGAAAATAAAAGGATTCTTGAAGTTACTCAAGGGAAATTGAGTGATAAGGAAAAAGAATGTCTTTCTTTAGAAGAAAAGGTTGTCTTTCTTCAAGAAAAGTTGAAACAAAGTGCAAGCAATTGGAATTGTTCTGTCCCAACGAACAATGTTAATGATTGCAAAGGAAAAGGCATCCGTCAAGCTGCTGAAGGAGAATCCTTAAGTAATTTTGCTATCAACAAGACTGCTGAAAGAACTAGTAAGTTTCTAACACATGGCTTTCATTTCTTTGGATATTGTTTTAACTGTCAGCAATATGGGCATAAAGAAAATACTTGTAGAGTTATGTCTATAAGAAAGTCCAATTTTGTAAATCAAAGTTTATACAACTTTCTTAGCACTATTAGATGTTATCACTGTAAAATCATGGGACACATTGCAACTGTTTGTAACTCGGGTGCTTTTCAACAAGTTCATAAATCTATCCAACTAGATAAGTCCAGGATGATTTGGAAACCCAAAAAGAAGATAGAAGCTTTAGTTGTTCAAACTGCTTTACACTCTGTCAAAAAGAATCACTGGGTTGTGGACAATGGGTGTTCACATCATATGACCGGAGACAAAAGTAAGTTTGTTGTTTTTGAAAATTATTCACAAGGATCTGTTAGGTTTGGGAATGATCATTGTATTCCTGTTATAGGCAAAGGAACTATTTTGTTGGATAATGATACTCCTTTGCATGATGTATATTATCTAGAAGGTCTGGCTCACAATCTTCTTAGTTTAAGTCAGATCCGTGATAATGGATTTGTAAATGTTATTGCAATTTCCAATTTAATGAACAAGTTATATGTTAGATAGTGTATTTTTTATTTTTTGTATTGTTACTATGACAATAATAATATCGTCATTCTTTTCTGTAGGTCTGAAGGATGAACATGTATCAATTTTTAATGTCATTCCTTTTCTTTTGAATGATGTATATATAGCAAGGCAGTCACGATCAAGTGGCACCTTGAATGGACATGTATTTTAGACATGTCCGACCAAGATGTCACTTGGTCGTGACTGTCTATCGATATAACTAATCGGTGCCATTTGTATATGTTAACAGATCAATATAAACATACCCGATAATGAATCGGTGTTAAAGCAGACTATAATGGATCGATATAAATAATAACAATAACTAATAGCATTATATGCTATTGAGTTAATACCCTAATAGTATATTAATGCCGATTCATAAATGAATCGACATTAATATGCTATCGGGTTACTAGCCTGATTGCATTTAGATCGATGCTTAACTATGTCAAGCAGGTCGTCGATCTAATCCATCTTTATCCAATATCAATATCATAACCAAGATCAAAGTTACAGTCTGATAAACATATTCAGTTTGGAAAGCATAAATCAGATAATCTAATAGCATAGATGAGTAAACCAAAACAGAATAGAGGAGATTAACGAGTTAGGAAAATCTTATCTTGCAGAAGCTACTAATGCATTAACACTCCCTCTTAGCTTTGGAAGATAGATAAAGTAACCTGCATCACATTTATTTTTCCATAATGTCAGTCTCCAAGAATATATATCATCTATACATATGATATGAAGTATCATCAGGACATAATATACAAATATAAAGTATCACTCTAAGCATGTGACATAGAGTATCACCTAACCATGTGATATAAAGGATTCATCATTTCATTATGACAAGATATCACCTAAACACGTGATATCAGTATTGCCTAAACACGCAATACTAAGGATAAACATATGAGGATGGTTAGATTCTCATCTTATCCAGGTTGTGATATGTGCACAAACATTTCTTACAAATATTTTATCACAACATCATCATGGCACATCCATGACATACCAGAGATCCAACATGATAACTAGTTTAGAGAATCATAAGATCGTCACCTTATGATGTCTACATACAAGTGTTCATAATCTGAGAGATCGTCACCTCTTAGATATGAACACAAGGGGTGAAACCTAGAATGTCACAACGTATTAAACATCTTATTTACAAAGTAGATTACCTTTCTATCATACCTAAACCTTTTCTGAAGTGATCAACCTTCACTCTGGAAAGTGGTTTGGTCAGAATATCTGCAATCTGATCTCCTGTGCTAACATATTCCAATTTGATCACATTGTTGTTTACCATCTCTTGCACATAAATTGACCTAAGGCATTGACAACATAACATATATCTGGCCTTGTATTCACCAGATACATCAGGGACCCAATCATCTGTCTGTAGAGTGTAGGATCAGTGGATTGTGACGCTACTGCTGCTTCCCTAAGTTTATGTAAATTTGTTTCCATGGGAGACGTCATAGGTCTGCAATTATGCATTCTGAATCTCTTCAAAATTTCCAAGGTATACTTCCCTTGGTTTAGTATAATATTGTCAGAATTTTGCCATACTTCCAATCCTAAGAAGTATGAAGGAGTCCTAAGTCCTTTATATCAAATTCTTTGGATAGATCATTCTTGCATTGATCTATAAGATGATCATTTCCTGTGATTAATAAGTCATCAACATATAAAATCAACATTAGCATATCATCTTTATTTCTTTTATAGTAGAGATTAGGATTTGCATCATTTTTATAGAAGCCTAGTCCTAAGAGATAGGTTTCAATTCTTTCATACCATGCCTTGGGGGGCTATTTAAGCTCATAGAGAGCTTTCTTGAGTCTACACACATGAGACTCTGCATCATAGATTTCAAACCCTTCAGGTTGCTCTAGGTAGACTTCTTCTGAGATCTCACCATTTAGAAATGTTGTCTTAACATCCATTTGGTGTACCTTCCATCCTTTTGCTACTGTAATGGCTAATACAGCTCTCACTGATGTATACCTGGAAATAGGTGCAAAGGTTTCTTCATAGTCTATTCCCTCCCTTTGTGAGAATCCTCTGGCTACAAATCTGGCCTTGCATTTCTCAATATTGCCGTCTGCAGCATGTTTGATTTTGAATAAAGGTTTAGATGAACCACATATTTCTTGGTTGGCCTAGGAACAATCTCCCAAACATCATTTTTCATAATGGATTGATACTCTATAGACATGGCATCCTTCCATACTTGATGTTTAAGTGCATCTGATACATTGTTTGGCTCGATTTTAGAGAGATCATTCATAAGAGCAACATAGCTAGTGAATTTATTAGGTCTTTTGCTTTCCTTGAAGGTTCCTGAAGGAGTGGCAAACTTCTAAGCTTCTACTACAGTCTTGGTGGCCCATAGAGGTCTTTTCTTGAGGTTTTCTCTAGGTGTGTTTGAAGTTTCACCTATGGTTTCCTCAAGATTCTCCCTCTGAAGCTCAGGAGTGGGGATATAGATTTCTGGCTCTATTGTACTTAGGGCTCTTTTGAAAGCTAAGTCTTCTTCAAAGATTACATCCCTACTAAGTTCAATATTTCTCTGACCATGTATATATATTCTATAGGCTTTGGATGTTTCACTATATCCTACAAGTATCCCCCTTTTTCTAGAAGGTTCTAGTTTTAGTCTTTTCTCTTTAGGTACATGTATATAGACAGGACACCCAAATATCCTAAGGTGGCTGATATCTGGCTTTAGTTTGGTAAATACTTCCTCAGGAGTTTTATCTTCAAGATGTGAGTGAGGAAATCTGTTTTGGATATACATAGCAGTGTTAGTTGCTTCTGCCCAAAGATTGATATTTAGATTTTGGTCAAGAATCATGACTTTGGCAGCTTCTACAATTATCCTATTTTTCCTCTCAGCTACCCCATTTTGTTGAGGATTATAAAGTATTGTTAGCTCCCTCTTAATCCCTGAGTTTTTACAAAAATCTCTAAATAATTCTGATGTGTATTCCCCCCATTATCGGTCCTTAGAGTTTTGATTTTATTACTTGAGTAGTTCTCTGTTAGTGATTTAAACTCTTTAAACCTACTAAGGATCTCTTTTGATTCTTTACACTTCAAAAAGTAGATCCAAGTTTTCCTAGAGTAGTCATCAACAAATATTACATAATACAAACATCCTCCTAGAGAGGGAGTGGACATAGGTCCACATACATCAGAATGAACTAACTCTAATACTTTGCTTATTTTCCTAGTACTGTTATGGAAGGCACCCTTGATATTTTTACCTAGGGCACATCCCTTGCATGCCTTTGAATGATATTGTTGCAACTTAGGTAAACCTATGACAAGGTTTCTCATAGATGACAAAGCTCTATAATTTAGGTGGCC
Source organism: Cryptomeria japonica (assembly GCF_030272615.1). Lineage (NCBI taxonomy): Eukaryota > Viridiplantae > Streptophyta > Pinopsida > Cupressales > Cupressaceae > Cryptomeria > Cryptomeria japonica. Next base: position 340,914,649 of record NC_081407.1, read on the forward strand.
TAGTCTTCTACGCCGGACCTCATTTGCATTTGTTGCTTTGTGAATTAGGGCTATGTTGGGCTTTGTGCACAGCTCATACAAATAGCCTTGTCTTTGACCAATGACTTTAGCTTTCTTGATGGAAGAATTTTTCGGCCAAGCCGACACCTTGTTCTCCATGAAGGTTACTTTATATCCATTATCTTCTAGGGCTGATATGGAGACTAGATTTCTCTTGATGTTGGGGACATACAATACTCCTTCGAGTTGCAATGATATGCATGTCTTCAGTTTGATGGTGGAGGAACCAATTCCTCAAATTGGATGTGAGGAATCATCTTCGATGGTTACTTCCTCTTCATTATACTCTGTCATGGAGTCTAACACTTCTCTAAACCCTGTAATGTGTCTGGATGAACCATTGTCGATCACCTAGGAGTTAGACTTATTTGATGCATGGCTTGTAAGTGCTGACCAGAGGACATAGTTTTGGGAGTTATCTTCTCTTTTAGATTTTCCTGCTCTGGCAAATGTGGCTTGTTTGGCTCTCTCTGGACATTTTGCAACAAAGTGCCCAAACTTATCGCACCTATAGCATTGAATATGTGATAGCTCTCTCTTTCAAGTGTTCTTGCCTTGATGACCCTCCCTCTTCCTAAATTGCTTCTTCTTGGTTGTCTTATTTGTGTTAGTATTTAGGACTTGAAAGTCTTCATCTATGTTCTTTTGTTTTATTCCCATCTTGTTCAATCTTGATTCTTCTTGGAGACAATCGTCCCTTAATCTTTCAAACTTAGGGTATTTGGACCTTGCACTGATGTCTTGGATGAATGTACTCCATCCACTAGGCAACCCATCTAGAGCAATGAGTGTTAACTCTTTGCTTTGGATCTCATAATCCAGAGTTGCTAGTTCATCTCTTAGAGTTGATATCCGCATAAAGTAGGCATTGATTGTCTCCCCCTTGTTCATGGTGATATGATTTATTTCTTGTTTTAATGCCAGAGTTCGACTTGCATTCGATATCTCAAATGTGCTTTCAAGTGCTTTGAACATTTTATAGGTTGTCTGATGTTTTCATATGATGGGCATTATGTTGTTTCTCACCCCATCAACTATTATTTTGATGCTTTTTCATTTCCTTCAATCCATCTGGTTTTGTCAAGTTCATTTTCAAGTTGATCATTTTTTGTTTGAACAAATGAATCCACTTTGTTCTCCTTTAAGATCATCTAGATTTTGAACTTCTAGGCTGAAAAATCATCACCACCTCCAAGTCTGTCTTCAAATCTGATAGCACTGGCCATTGGAGAAATGTGATGTAGTATATAACCTTGTTCTTAAATTATTCACAAAATTGAATAGCCTCAAGTTCGATCAACTTGGCTCTGATACCATGTAAATGTTATTGCAATTTCTAGTTTAATGAACAAGTTATATGTTAGATAGTGTATTTTTGATTTTTTGTATTATTACTATGACAATAATAATATCGTCTTTATTTTCTGCAAGTCTAAAGGATGAACATGTATCGATTTTAATGTCATTCCTTTTCTTTTGAATGATATATATATAGCAAGGCAGTCACGATCAAGTGGCACCTTGAACGAACATGTCTTTTTGACATGTCCGACCAAGATGTCACTTGGTCGTGACTATCTATCGATATAACTAATCGGTGTCATTTGTATATGTTAACAAATCAATATAAACATACCCGATAATGAATCGGTGTTAAAGCAAATTATAATGGATCGATATAAACATACCCGATAATGAATCGGTGTTAAAGCATATTATAATGGATCGATATAAACAATAACAATAACTAATAGCATTATATGCTATCGGGTTAATACCCTGATAGTATATTAATGCCGATTCATAAATGAATCGACATTAATATGCTATCGAGTCACTAGCCCGATAGCATTTAGATCGACGCTTAACTATGTTAAGCAGGTCATCGATCTAATCCATCTTTATCCAATATCAATATCATAATCAAGATCAAAGTTACAGTCTGATAAACATATTCAGTTTGGAAAGCATAAATAAAATAATCTAATAGCATAGATGATTAAACCAAAATAGAATAGAGGAGATTAACGAGTTAGGAAAATCTTATCTTGCAGAAGCTACTAATGCATTAAAAGGATTTAATGTAATTTTTGATACTAATGGCTATGAAATCAAAAAGAAATTAGGTAAAACTATTGCAGTTGGGTTTAGAACTAGTGGAAACATATACAATCTTCATGAACATACTAGCTATAAAGAATCAAATGTATGTTTTATGAGTCAAATTGATGAAGTCAAACTTTGGCATAGAAGGTTAGGACACAAATTATGACAATTTGATTAAGATCAATAAAAATCAGAATGTCAGAGAGATGCCTTTCCTTTCAAAACCAGACAATATTATTTGCAAAGAGTGTCAAGAAGGAAAACAAACAAGAGTGAGTCACAAGCCTAAGGAATATTCATCTACCAAACAATTGCAATTAATTCATATTGATTTATGTGGACCTACAAGGATAAAATATTTGAACAATGAAAAATATTTTATGTTGTTTATAGATTACTACACAAGGATGACTTGGGTGACATTTCTGAAACACAAGGCAAAAGCTTTTAGTAGGTTCAAAGTGTTTAAGAAAATGGTTGAAAATGAATTAGATTTAACTATAAAATGTCTTAGGTTAGACAAAGGGGGAGAATATACTTCGCAGGAATTTATTGAGTATTGTGAAGAACATGGTATAAAAAGGTAATACTCAACTTCCAGAAAACCTCAGCAAAATGGTGTTGCTGAAAGGAAAAATGAGACTGTAAAGGAGATGGCACGAACTATGTTGCAAGATGCAGGTCTCTCAAATATCTATTGGAAAGAGGCAGTTCACACAGTTGTCTATATTTTGAACCGAGTTCAATTGAGATTAAATACCAAATGCACTCCCTATGAACTATGGTATGGTAGGACAACTAATGTGGGTTATTTCAAGATTTTTGGCAGTAAATGTTATATTAAGAGAGACAATGATAGCATGAGTAGTTTTGAATCAAGATGTGATGAGGGTATATTCTTAGGATATTCCACCCATAGCAAGGCTGACAAATGTTATAATAAAAGGCTCTAAAGAGTTATTGAAAGTGCTAATGTAAAAGTTGATGAAATTGATCATACTCTTGATAAAATATTTGATGAAAACATAGTTGAAATTCCATCTAACTATGAACAAAAAACTGAAAATGAAACAAAGATTGATGAAAATAATGAACAAGATCAGTCAAATGGTACTGTTGAAAATATGCCCTTTACACCAATTAGATCAACAAAGTCATTGTTTAAAAATCATCTTCAAGAACAAATAATTGGGGATACATCTTCTAGAATGATAACAAGAAGAAAGGCTGCAAACACCAATAATCAGGTTTACTTATGTTTATTGTCTCAGGTTGAGCCAAAAAATTATACAAATGCTAGTAAAGATAGTTTTTGGATTAAAGCTATGAATAAGGAACTTGATCAGATTGAAAAGAACAAGACTTGGAAGCTTGTTCCAAGGCCTACAGATAAAAATATTATTAGAGCTAAATGGGTTTTTCAAAATAAGTTGGATGATAAAGGCAATATTGTGAGAAACAAAGCTTGACTTGTATGCAAAGGGTATTCTCAAATTGAAGGTTTTGACTATGAAGAAACCTTTGCCCCAGTGGCTAGGCTTGAAGCTATTAGAATTTTTCTAGCTTTTTCTATTTATAAAAATTTTAAAGTGTTTCAAATGGATGTCAAAATAGCCTTTTTGAATGGTGATCTAGAGGAAAAAGTATATATGGGACAACCTGAAGGTTTTGTTTGTGTAGGTAAATAAACCTATGTCTATAGGTTAAGAAAAGATTTATATGGTTTAAAACAGGCTCCACAAGCTTGGTACACAAAGTTAGACAAGCATTTGCAGGAACAAGGATTCTCAAAAGGTGTAGTAGACAACAATTTGTATTACAAGAAGAAAGATGACAATATTCTGATTGTTGTAGTCTATGTTGATGATATTATTTTTGGCAGTGATAATGATGATTTCTTCTCTAAATTCCCAAAGATAATGAAGTCCAAACTTAAAATGTCTATGTTAGGCAAACTTTCATTCTTTCTGGGATTGTAGGTTAGTCAACTTGAAAAAGGCATATTTATTTTTCAGACTAAATATGCAAAAGAGATGTTGGTAAAATTTCAAATGAATTATTGTAAACCAGTAGGTACTCCTATGGAAACTTGTTATAAACTTCAGTAAGAAGTTAATCAACCTGATGTAGATCATACAATGTATCGGTCCATGATTGGAAGTCTTTTATAATTGACTACTACAAGACTTGATATAATGCATTCAATTTGTTTAGTCTCTGGGATTCAATCAGCACCTAAACTATCTCATCTAAATATTGTTAAAAGAATCATGAAGTATATTTTTGGAACTCTTGATTTTGGTTTGTGGAATCCAAAGCATAATGATTTTACCTTAACAATCTATACTGATGCTGACTAGGCTGGTTGTCTTGATGACAGAAAAAGCATTTCTGGGGGTGCATTCTTTCTTGGCGAAAGATTAGTTGCTTGGCACAGTAAGAAACAAAATTCAGTTTCCTTATCCACTGCTGAGGCAGAATACATTGTTGCAGCAACTTGTTGTACTCAGGTACTCTAGATGATTCAAACATTACAAGATGTCTATATTGATGTGCTTAACCAATATCTGTTTTCTGTGAAAATTCTAGCGCTATAGATATTTCCAAAAATCCTGTTCAACATTCCAAAACTAAGCATATTGACATACAATATCATTTTTTCATGAAAGGGTTTTTGCCAATGATGTGACCTTATAGTATGTGTCCTCAACTAATCAGGTGGCTGACATCTTTACCAAAGCTTTACCAAAAGCCACTTTTAAATTTCTCAAGGGAAAACTTGGTATTTTCCTCTCAGTTTTCTTCAGTAACCATGATGTCTCCTTCATGGAGCAAGGGGGAGGTTTTTTATGATGACTATTTTTTCCCATGGCATTTTGTGGCATTTCTAGATCTCTCACATACATGTGGATGCATTATTGTATCTCAGCTATTCTTGTGTTCCATAGGTATGCTTCAAGATTATTTTCAGCCCTTGTGGTTCTCGCTCATATACTTATGTTGCATTCTTGTATCTGTGATATTCTTATGCACCATCTATGTTTGTGAGCATTTGTTTTCTTTCCTTCTCCTTTGGCATTGGTGCCAAAAGGGGGAGAATAGCAAAGAGCAGAGCAATAAACACTTGTGATAGTTATTAAATACTTGAGATAGTTTTTGAGCAGCGAACAATGATAGTTACAGTATTTTGACCAATAGTCATGACAGTGAATGATAGTTACAGTATTTTGTCAGACAGTTTTGTGCAAGGATGATAGTTTGGAATTTTCTCATTTTGACACCAATGCCAAAGGGGGAGTTTGTTCCTCTCCGTGGCATTTTGTTGGCATTCATGTCAAAAGTGTGTTGTGGTGACTATATGTTTAAAGTGACAGATAACATGTTGTTAAGTCACTTAATATGACTTATATGCTCGCATTGATGTTTAAAAAGTAACTTGGCCTTATGATATTCTCTAGGCACCAAGTTGTGTTTTTGGCCCTCCCCACGGTGAAACTATTACATGATAAATACTTTGCATTATATTATATCCATCAGTGGTTTTAGGGCTTCTTGAATATAACGATGCATATTTGCTAAAGCACTCATATTTCATTCATTCTTTCAATGCTTGGTCTTCACATTTGGGCTTTCATTTGCATGAAAAATAGAGGCAGTTGCAACGATTTACCTATGCAGATTTAATGGCAGTTAATCTCAGTTTGATGGCATGGATTTTTGACATCTTTCCTCCAAATCTTCAGGTGTATCTATTCCTTCTTCTTCTATTATTTGATGGTCCTTATCATAAATTGTTTAAGAAAAAAACTAAAGTGATTAAGGAACAATTCAGTGGTTTTTCAGTATGTTTATCATTTGTTATTAAAAAAAAACCCAGTTGACATTCGTTGTAAATTTGGTTTTTGGGTTCTTGCATTTAGTCATTGACCATTTGATGTTAAGTAAAATAAAGATAAATGGTTTTGTGTATATGGCAGTTTCAAGGGACTTTCTTTTTAGTTTGTTACTAGAACTATATGTTTGAGAAAAGAATGACAGTTTTTTGTTCTTATATAATTTCGGTTGCAGCAGTATTTGGTAACTATGATAACAGTTACAGTTATCAGTTCCTTGAATACAGTTGATGTAGGAAACAAAAAAATGTGTCTTCTTCAATGAAACCTATTTAATCATGAAGAGGTTTTCATCTGGGTTAGAAGAAAAAGAGTTATATTTATATGAGCATACCTTTTACTCAGTTGGCTGTAACACATTTGTATAAAGTTTGTGCATAATGATATTGTGTATGTGAACAATTTTTTGTTGTTCTCTACATAATATTATGATGTATAATCTTTCTTGTTGTATTTGGGATTTTTAGATCAGTCGCTTCAAACTCTTATAAGTTTAGAAGAAGTTATGAAATGAAACAAAGTGGAACTATTTTGAGAATATTGTTTAAGCGAGTGAGGCATGTACAAAAGACTACCAGTGAAGTAGCATTGTCAGTGAGACATTCATTTCAGTCAGTGAGACATTTGTAACGAGCATTTTAATAAGTCAGTGAGGCATTTAGCGAGTGGTTTTTTACCCCCGAGGGTTTCCACTCAAAACAACTTTGTGTTCTCAATCTGTGTGTGTGCTTTAAAGTTTATATTGACAGATTGTTATTATAGTAATTTGCATTTAATTTCTTTTGAATTTTATTTTTCATAAGCACTGATTCACCCCCCTCTCAGTGCTTATTGTACTCCTACAGGGCTTCCATCCTCGGTAGATGCAATTGGTTGTATAAATAGGCCTGGGTAGTTCTCCACCAATAGCCAAGAAAAATTCCTGTAGGTAAATAGATCAGTCAAGAATCTGCAGGCAGGACAGTGCAAGAAGAAAATATTAAAGAAAGTCTTATCAAGAAATCAATTAGTGCTTATCCTGCAGCACTGGCATGCCTGCCAATTGCATTCGTATGACAGTTTCTAAAGCCTTATTAACAAATCTATTTTGTGCATATCCTGGAATTTTAGGATTCACGCCTGCCAAGTGTACTGGCTTGAGAGTTTCGAAAACCTATTAGAATAAAATACATTCTTTTGGATGGGCAGGGAAGGAGGATAGCGATCGGGGAGACCACGTTCTTGTTAGTTAGTCATTTTGCTAAGGAGTTCACATCTTTGCATACATGTCCACCGGGGCTGCTACAACTACAATGTCCCCAAATTTCCATCTTGGACAGAGGCAGGGAGGATGCAGGCTGAAGGTTGTGGAACGGACCTTATAACCGCCTGTTGTATCTGCTAGAATGTTTCAAAATCTTTTTCAACAAACTCATTTTGAGGGTATCCTGCAATAATAGCATTCCATGAGGAGGTATTGTCAACTATTCACCTGCTGCATATTCTCCCACATTTGGCATTGATATCCAGCATAAAAGTGTGTTGTTGACGCCATTAGTCAATCTATTTTATGATAGTTAGGCATTTTAATATGTTTTCTAAGTTATTAGAATTAATTGTAATTGATATTATTTTTCTGATGCTTGCACTGCCATGCCTATGTTTGGCATCCATCTATTGGATATTTTTTAATAAATTATTCTCTAATCTTGTTAGGTGCTGAGATCAGCATGTAAGATTGTAGGTTTGGGTAATGCTCGATCCGGCCTCGTAGGTTCTAGATACTACGTTTTTCCAGAGATGACGTGCCTTTATGTGCAGTGGTTCAGAATTCTGGTTGCTTGAGCCCTATTCTGGATCTCACAGCACGGAGACTAGGAAAAACAAATACAATATTAAGAGTCCACATTCGAGGACAGCAGATTTATGCAATTGTCCACATCTAACACAAATTTAAGGAACGTGGGAAACAATGGACAGGTGTTTTTGTCATAATTATGCGAGGATCAATTTTAACAGCGTGTGATCACAGAAGAAGAAATTACTAATCTCTAACATTCCTCCTTAATTTCTTCTATAAGAAATTACTAATTTTTTCTATTACCAGCTTCAGCATCCATTAAATCTAGAGTTTGCCTTAGATACTCAAAATTCTCCTTAGTAATGCTTTAGTGAAAATATTTGCTAATTGATCTTCAGATCTACAGAATAAAATATAAGATTTCACCATTGTTGACTAGCTCTCTAATGAAGTGATATCTTGTATCATTGTACTTGTTCCTTTGGTGAAAAACAAGATTTTTTGATAGTGCAATTGCTGATTTGTTGTCACAAAAGACTGGTGTTGGCTCCTCTTGTGCTTGAAATAGATCCTTCAATATTCTCCTCATTTAAATTGCTTGACATATTGTTGATGTGACTGCTACACACACAGCTTCAGCTGATGAAAGTGTCACTATAGCTTGCTTCTTTGATGCAACCAATCAAATCAAATTCATTAGTTTTGGAATATAAAATTCATATCTCCTCTTATTCTTACAACATATCTAAGTATCATTTTTCCAACTTGCCAGTGAAAGTCTTGAGGTAAATCCATAAACCTTGAAATCAAGCTAACACCATACATGATATCTCATCTTGAATAGCTATGAGATACATTAGATTCCAACAAGTCTCTTGAACAAAGTTGGATCAACATTCTGAATTTTCTTAATACACCCTTGTCATACTTAGATTGACAAATAAAAATTCATTTATTAGATTGAACAACTTCAATGCCTAACTATTATCTCATCAAATCCAAATGTGTCATTTGAAACTTTTTCACCATTGCTGACTTGAACATGTCTACACACAAATTACCCATAAAAATCAATTCATCAGCATATAGGAAAACAATCAAAACTTGATTTTGATGATTGATTTTTATATATATATAGGTTCGCTACTATGTTTATTGAATCCTCTACTCAACAGATATGAATCAATTCAACTATATAGGGGTTGTTTCAAACTATAGAATGCCTTTTTCAATTTACACACTTTACTTTTATGCCCATATACCTCATAACCAAATGGTTGTTGAACATAAACTTCTTCTTCAAGAATTGCATTCAAAAAAGCTGATTTCACATCCATTTGAGAAAATTTCCAATTTTTTTTGTAACTATTGCTAAAACCATTCGATTTGTATCTATTCTACCAAATGGAGCAAATATTTCATTATAGTCTACAACATATTATTCTACAAAATATTTTTCTACTAATCTAGTCTTATGTTTGACAATTTCACCTTTTGCATTAAATTTGGTTTTATAAACCCATTTGGCACCAATGCAATATTTACCTTTAGGTAGATCCATGAGCTCCCATGTATGATTTCTTTCAATGGAATCAATTTCTTCATCCATGACTTTGATTCAATGTTCCTCCTTAATTGCTTCTTCAAAACACATATGATCATGAGAGAACAAAGAAAAACTTGACCAAAAATCTAAACTTTCTTCTCCTTGAGCATATATCTCTTTCAAACTTCTCATTTTCTTACCTTTTAATAAGGAAAATGTAGGATTGGACTCATTACCTACTTTTACAATGGGATGCTCTGCATGACTTGATGATTGACCTTGCACAAGATTTTTGGGTGGAGTGCTCGATTGATCACCTTGCTCTTCTCCTTCTTCTTTACTATTTGGTATTTGTGCCCCAATTGTGGCTGCACTATCAACATTTCCATCCCATGCTTCTTCCTCCTTAAATATGACATCCTTGCTAGTAATCATTTTATTTGAAACTAGCTTATATAATCTGTAAGCTTTTGATTTCTCATTATACCCAATGAAAATACATATTTCACTCTTATTACCCAATTTTCTCCTTAATTCACCTCACACTAAAACATGTGCAACACATCCAAAGATTCTAAGATGAAATACAAAATGTTTCTTACCAGTCCATGCTTCTTGTGGGATTCTATCTTTAACACTTTTTATGACACATTTGTGTTTAAAATGTATACTGCACATGCTACTACTTCAGCCAAAAAGTCATTAGACAAGTTTTTAGCCTTTAGCATACTCCTTGCCATTTCCATTATGGTTATGTTTTTCTTTTCCTCTACACCATTATGTTGTGGTGTGTATCTCATTGTGAATTATTTCTTGATCACATGATCTTCGCAAAAATCCAAAAAATTATTAGAGTTGTATTCACCACCCTTATCAGATCTAAGTATCTTGATCAAGTGTCCACTTTGTTTTTCTTCCATTGATTTGAACTTCTTAAATTTATTGAAAGCATCAGATTCTTCTTGAGAAAGTATATCCAAGTTTTCTTGCTTGAATCATCAATAAATGTCACAAAATATAGACTTCCTCCTAAGGATGGAGTTTGCATTAGACCACATATGTTAGTGTGAACTAACTCTAAAGGCATTCTTTCTCTATTTGAACTTCCTACTAGAAATATTTCTCTATGTTGTTTTTCCATTATATAACTTTAACAAGAATTAGCAAGTTGCATGATGGGTGGCAAAACTTTTATCATATTATTCTTGTGCAATAAACTCAAGCCATAAAAATTAAGGTGTCCATACCTCAAATGATAGAGCCATATCTGGTCTAAGATTTCTACCTTGAAATTAACTTCCTCTGCTCCTTGAATACCATGAATCAATAGGGAGGACATCTGATTCTTGATTATCTAAACCTTGGTAATCAACCTGTCACTTGGATTTCTATCTAAGATTGTACAAACATCATTGTTAGAGAACACTTTGTACCCTCTTTCAATTAATTGTCCAACACTCATTAGATTATGTTTTAATCTAGGCACATAGTAAACATCAAGAATATACTTTTTTCTCCATTTTTAGTCAATACATGTATAACACCTTTCCCATAAGAAGTGGGTAAGAGGTGGAGTGGGGGGGGAACGAGAAGCGAAGTGGATAGGAGTTTGCTCCTCCCCCCAATAGTCCAGATGCCCCAATTTAATTTCAAATTTCATAGAATCATCTAAATTAGAATATAACTCTCTATTTTCTATGATGTGGTTACTACATCCACTATCTAAATACCATACACCCTTAGATTTCTTGTGCCACATTGCAAGCTATGAATAAACTAATTGAATTATTATTAGATCTACATCTGAATAATTTGCACCAGGTTTATCAAATTCTACTTGTTTCTTGTTACAGTCATTTGCAAAATGACCATATTTCTTACAATATAGCATTGAACATTGGATTTATCAAACCTTGATGATTGTTCTTGAGATTGGTTTCTACTCCCTCCTTTATTATTGAAATTGTGATTGGATTGGCTAGTCCTTTCTGCTTGATCTATATTCATCTCTCCACTTATGCCTCTTCCTCTGCTTGATGAAGCCTAAGCTTTGGATGCATTCTCTGAAGAAGAATTGTTTTTTTTAAAATTATTCCAGGCTCATGAGATAACAAAGAACCCATTAATTCATCCACAAACAACTAAGATAAGTCTTTTAATTATTCAATAGCAACTACAATTGTATCAAATCTATTAGGCAATCCTCTAAGAACTTTTTCAACCACTATTTGATCATAAATGTTTTCACCATGTGTCTTCAATTGATTAACGATGTTCATTACTTTAGTTAAGAAATGATCTATATAATTTGATCCATTCATATGAAGATTTTCAAAATTTCTCCTTAATGTTTGTAACTTAGCTACCTTTACTTTTTTTTTTACCTTGGTAAGCAGTTTGTAAGGCCTCCCAAGCTTGTTTAGACCTAGTTGCTACAACAACTCTTGAAAACACTGAATCATTCTTTGCTTGTTGAATGAAAAACAAAGCCTTAACATACTTCTTCCTATTGTCCTTTAGCTAATCTTTTTTCGCTTGTGGTAATCCTTGATAGGCTGCCTCATCCTATGGTTCTGCAAAACCTTTCTCCACCAAATCCCATATATCTTGAGAACAAACTAATGTAATTATGTTGGCCAAATATTTTCTGTATAATAGTTGAGGTGTTCAATTTGATTTCAAACACCTTCAGTTTGTTGTCCTCTCTTCTCCAATTATCTATCATTATTCATCAATTACTTGTCATTCTATTTACTAGATTTGTAGGGAAGTTGTTTAGCTTCAATATTGTATAAATAAGCATTATTTAATCAATAATATTGAATGAGTTCTTTTGCATTTTTGTTCTGCATCTTTCGTACTTTATTATCTTTGTTTTTTAATTTGGTATTAGAGATAGGTTATTTGATTTTTCTTTTTCCTATATTGTAATGCCATTTTTTAGGAGTTCATTTGAATAGTTCTATTAGGAACTTACCTATCGTACAATCCTTGTAGTCATTCTCGTTGCTAGGAAGAGGTTGTTCTCAACCAAGAGATTTTTTTGAAGTTTGGGGCTTTGGTCTAGACACATAATCTAAAAGAGGAGCTATCAGAGTTTGAGTAGCTAACAGAGTTGAAACAAAAGACAAGGAAGGAGAAAAAGTTGTTGCGAGTGTGTGAGGATGTAAATCAGCTGTGCAACATTTAAAGGTATTTTGTTGTTTTTCATCATAAAAGTATTTGGAAATGGATGTACCTCTAAAAAAATATAATGGTTATAATTTTCACACATGGAAGGTGAAAATGCATATGCAATTGATGAACAAAATTTTATGGGGTATAGTTAATGGCACTAAAGTATAGATGCTAAAAACAAAATTGATTGGGAAAGTAGAGAAGAGAAAACCAATTCCATTATTGGCTTTGCACTATCCCATTCAGAATTAAATCATATTGATTTAGAAAAGTCCTCTAAAGAAATCTGCCCAATGAATTAAATAAGTTGTTTGCAGCAAAAGCAACAAATGCAAACTTCTCTTTGAATCTGCAATTATTTAGATTCAAGATGTTAGATAATATTACTATGTCTAATCATATAACCAATCTAAGATCTCTTATTAAACGACTAGCTGAAATTGGTGTTGTTGGTGTTATATTCTCTCTCATATTTCATCACAAACTTTAGAACATGTTATTTTAGTGCTCTTAGCTAAAGAAAAGACTACAATTAGAAGAGATTCAGGAGAAGACACTTAGCTTGAACTTGCATTATAGACAAAGAAAAGGATGGGAAAGAGAGTGTTAGGTAAGAATGCAATTGAATGTTACTACTGCAAGAAATTAGATTATACTGCAATTAATTGTTAAATTCGTTCAAATGACCTTCTCAAAGGTAAAGTTAAAGAATCCACAAATATAGCTATTGTTGGAGAACCACGAGATGTTGTTAGTGATAAGGACATCATTGAAGATGAAGAACTAGTATTATTTTAAAAAGGCAAATCCTTTGAAGATAGGAAAGGATGCAGCAGAGGCTAGATGGATAATCAATAGTCTGAGGTGATAATAAATCAGAGAAACTATACCTCATTGAGTTTATGAGACATACATGTGAGGATTGGTGTCCAATAGTTCAGGAGAATTCTTGAAAATCTAGAAGTTTAACATCATACCTTTATGAGGGTGATGAAGCACTTCATGCACAAATGATGTGCAATGGTGTTGGGAACCTGGATGATAGTTTCATAACTTGATGATCATTCATGTGTTGTCTTCTAAATTGGTATTAGAATTATTTATTTACTTCAGGTTATTAGGGGAAGAGCATCAGTTATCCTTCATGTTCTAATAACCTAAATTTCTTGCACACCCAACCACCAATTACTATATTAAAAATAAAAAAAATAAAAATAAAAATAAACGCTCATTAATAAATTTCAAATGTACCAAAAGTCACTCATTTTTTAACCTTTTTGGACCATAATTGGCCTAGTTGTGCACCTTTATTGGTACCCATAGCACATGACTAATGGAACGTTTGTGCATAAGAAGTGACATTTTTAAGTGCCTCGTTATTGGTATCACATAAAACTTTGAAAAGTGTCATTTTTGACCCTTGCAATTAGAGAAACTATACCTCATTGAGTTTATGAGACATACATGTGAGGATTGGTTCCAATAGTTCAGGAGAGTTCTGGAAAATCTAGAAGTTTAACATCATATCTTTAGGAGGGTGATGAGGCACTTCATGTGCAAATGATGTGCAATGGTGTTGGGAACTTGGATGATAGTTCCATAACTATATAATTTGGGAGCAAGTTGAAGAATTTTTATTGATCTATGATCTATTTTCGGAGAATAGCTTCTATATAATGAATTGTTTTATTTTATGTTGTTAGTTTGATGTTGTAGCATGAAGAGGGGGTGTTGAAATATAATGCTCCAACTGATCAATAAAACCAGAGTGTATAACAACTGAGGTGTTCAATTTGATTTCAAACACATTCAAATTTTTGTCCTCTTTTCTCTAATGAGTTGTCATTATTCAACAGTTAATTGTTAGTCTATTTAGCAGATTTGCAGGGAAGTTGTTTGACTTCACTATTGTATGAATAAGCATATTTAATTAATAATGGAAAGATAGCAGAAGGTGAAGTCAGTCTCCAAAGAAGTACATGGGATAGTTGGAGATTAATTTCAACACTTTCATGGGCCCTTCCACCCTTACTATTTCATGCCGCTAAGAATAATTCAAATAATTTTATTAAAACATTTTTTAATATAGCAATTTACAATGTCCAAAAAACTGTCAAGGAATTTGTGAAATATAGCCTATCAAAATCTGGGTTGTATAAATAATTCTTTAAGTATTTACCTTTTGATATTGTTATTTGTAGGTTATGTTGGCATGTTAAATTCGGCACAGTTAAAGTTTGAATTTCAATTATTTGCATCATATGAAATAGGATCTCTAAAATTTGAATGAAGTTGGTAACCACAATTAAAGATAAGCTTTTTTAAAAATATAATTTGCATAAAAAATATAATTAAATTTTTTTTACTATATTTAGCTGGCATTTATGTGTTGATTTCCAAATTGGTATCAGAATTATTTATTTACTTCAAGTTATTAGGGGAAGACCATCTCTAAAATTAGAATGAAGTTGGTAACCACATTTAAAGATATGATTTTCTAAAAATATAATGTGCATAAAAAAAATAATTAAAATTTTTTTACTATACTTAACTGGCATTTATGTGTTGACTTCCAAATTGGTATCAGAATTATTTATTTACTAAACTTCTTGCACACCCAACCCCCAATTACTACCTTAAAAAAAAGAAAAAAAGAAATAACTAAAAGCTAATTAATAAATTTCACATGTATCAAAAGCGGCTCATTTTTTAGCCTTTTTGGACCATAATTGGCCTAGTTGTG